>NC_050190.1:9475356-9483843 GCF_008315115.2 Sander lucioperca | reverse complement strand
TGTGTGTGTGTGTGTGTGTCTGTGTGTGTCTGTGTGTCTGTGTGTCTGTGTGTGTCTGTGTGTGTGTGTGTGTGTGTGTGTGTGTGTGTGTGTGTGTCTGTGTGTCTGTGTGTGTCTGTGTGTGTGTGTGTGTGTGTGTGTGTGTGTGTGTCTGTGTGTGTCTGTGTGTCTGTGTGTGTCTGTGTGTGTGTGTGTGTGTGTGTGTGTGTGTGTGTGTGTGTGTGTGTGTCTGTGTGTGTGTGTGTGTGTGTGTGTGTGTGTGTGTGTGTGTGTGTGTGTGTGTGTGTGTGTCTGTGTCAAGAACACTGCACTCAATGAGGACATTCTCACATTAACAGTGAAAGCCAGATTACAGTCCTCCCTACCAGACTCAACCTCTCTCTCTGGTTTCCCTCATTGCCTGCATCACACCTCAGAACAAGGATCCTTCCTTGACATTGAGAAACACCGACTGTCACACATCCTAAATGGTTGCCATGCCTACAAAGGAATGTACATAGCACGTCATGACAGAATAGTAGACCTCATAGTGAAAGACATCTCAAACCATTTCCCTCTCTCAGTAAGAATGTACAAACATTATCAGGTAAAACCATCCATGTTCCAGTGGATGTCCACTGCAATAGTAACCCTAGTACTTTCTTACACCTGGTTGCCATACACAAGATGTTATTATCAATGAGGAGTCCAGTGAGGTGGACATTTTGGTGGTAGGCTGCAGCTTTGATTCCAGCATGGAGGAGGCTTTCTACACCTACCAACCACTCCTAAACACCAGAGCTGGGCTATAGGTGCACGCTACTAGTTTTCATATTTGGTAGCCTAGGAAACACACACAGGTTGGTAGTAAGAGGGCTGCAACAACTTTCAAAGTACTGTGTCATATCTGCTATTACTGGCAGAGACGCTGCTACTTATACCCTTAAGAACTGAGTATTGTGCTACTTATACCCTTAAGAACTGAGTATTGTGCTACTTATACCCTTAAGAACTGAGTATTGTGCTACTTATACCCTTAAGAACTGAGTATTGTGCTACTTATACCCTTAAGAACTGAGTATTGTGCTTGTTAAGTGATTGTGAAGATCTGCTGCGTGTCACTGGTCCATGAGTTTGTGTATGTATTGTACTGCATCGGTATTATTTGTGTCCCTGTACTATTTTACTTCATGTGGACATAAATACATGATTAAAATGTGGCTGTGTGTGTGTGTGTGTGTGTGTGTGTGTGTGTGTGGTGTGTGTGTGTGTGTGTGTGTGTGTGTGTGTGTGTGGTGTGTGTGTGTGTGTGTGTGTGTGTGTGTGTGGTGTGTGTGTGTTTCAGAGTTCAGAGAATACTAGGTTTGCTTTCAGAAAGCGTGTACATGGTGCAACATTTAAAACATAAATCAGAAACTGCCCTCAAACGAGTCACGATTCATTCCAGTGAAACGAAAAACTGCAACCTGAGCAGAGAACTGAAGGTGGAGAAGAAGAAGAGGGGATGAAAGAAAAATGCAGAGGAAGCTGAGCTCTGCAGTGACGCAGAGACAGAACAAACAGTTTACAGTGTGTGTGTGTGTGTGTGTGTGTGTGTGTGTGTGTGTGTGTGCGTGCATGCATCTGTGTGTGTGTGTGTGTCTCTGTGTCTCTGTGTGTGTGTGTGTGTGTGTGTGTGTGTGTGTGTGTGTGTGTGTGTGTGTCTCTGTGTGTGTGTGTGTGTGTGTGTACATTCAGACCGTGTGCCAGCAGCTGATCTATTTTTAGCTTCCACAGACTGACAGCAGAGAGACTAGAGGAGAAGAAATAAGAGAGAGGAGTGATGGAGGAGAGAGAGGGAGAGGAGTGATGGATTGAAAAGAAGAAGAGGAGAGAAAGGAGATAAGACAGGAGTGGAGAGACGTGTGCAGCTGATTATGATCACTGATGATGTAATAAAGACGCGTCATCACAGCCGTGATACAACTGAGACCAAGAAGATTAATTATGTATTAAATTATTATTTTTTTTCGGAGCCAAAGTTTACTTCAAATAACGTAGAGTAGTGTTTGTATTTGCTCATCTTTAAACAGGTTAACAGCGGTAATATCACAACCTTTTTTTTCTTAAAACAACTTAAAAAATCCCCCCAAAAAAACCCCAACTTTTAGTGGCCGGGTTGGTTCAGTGGGTAGAGCGGGCGCACATATACTGAGAGGTGTATGCCTCGACGCAGAGGTCCAGGGTTCGAATCCGACATGTGATGATGTCCTGCATGTCTTCCCTCTCTCTCTCTCTCTCTCTCTCCTTTCTCACCCAGCTGTCCTGTCCATTAAAGGCAGAAAAGCCCCAAAAATTATCTTTAAAAAAATCCAACTTTTATTCTCAAAATATTCCAATACGTATACGGACGTGAGTCTGATGTGAGCGGGTTGACAATTCGGTGGATAGACCTCTCTAGCCTTAAAAAGAATGAATGAACGTATGCATATCGTTGTCACTATATTGTTATTATTATGGGATTAATATTCAGCCTGAACCATACGTTTGAAAAGCTACGAGAAGTTGGGCACTATAATTCGTGTGATTTCCACGTTTTTTTTGCCGTGTGCACCACATTGACAGCTGCTGTATAAGAACGCTGCTGGCCGCGTAGAGAGGAGGTCTTGGGGTGGGTGTGTGTGTGTGTGTGTGTGTGTGTGTGTGTGTGTGTGTAGTATCAAACCGTGGAGGCGGAGTTTCCTTCCCGGGGAAAATAAAGACTTTCACCAGGAAATGGTGTTCCCAGTGTTCCCAGTGTTCCCAGTGTGTTCCCAGTGTTCCCAGTGTTTTCCCAGTGTGTTCCCAGTGTGCTCCCAGTGTTCCCAGTGTGCTCCCAGTGTGTTCTCAGTGTTCCCAGTGTTTTCCCAGTGTGTTCCCAGTGTTCCCAGTGTGTTCCCAGTGTTTTCCCAGTGTTCCCAGTGTGTTCCCAGTGTTCCCAGTGTTTTCCCAGTGTTCCCAGTGTTTTCCCAGTGTTCCCAGTGTGTTCCCAGTGTTTTCCCAGTGTGTTCCCAGTGTTTTCCCAGTGTGTTCCCAGTGTTCCCAGTGTTTTCCCAGTGTGTTCCCAGTGTTCCCAGTGTGTTCCCAGTGTTTTCCCAGTGAGTTCCCAGTGTGTTCCCAGTGTGTTCCCAGTGTGTTCCCAGTGTTTTCCCAGTGTTCCCAGTGTTTTCCCAGTGTGTTCCCAGTGTTCCCAGTGTTCCCAGTGTTTTCCCAGTGAGTTCCCAGTGTTCCCAGTGTTTTCCCAGTGTTCCCAGTGAGTTCCCAGTGTGTTCCCAGTGTTTTCCCAGTGTGTTCCCAGTGTTCCCAGTGTTTTCCCAGTGTTCCCAGTGAGTTCCCAGTGTGTTCCCAGTGTTTTCCCAGTGTTTTCCCAGTGTGTTCCCAGTGTTCCCAGTGTGTTCCCAGTGTGTTCCCAGTGTTCCCAGTGTGTTCCCAGTGTGTTCCCAGTGTTCCCAGTGTGTTCCCAGTGTGTTCCCAGTGTGTTCCCAGTGTTTTCCCAGTGTGTTCCCAGTGTGTTCCCAGTGTTTTCCCAGTGTGTTCCCAGTGTGTTCCCAGTGTCCCCAGTGTGTTCCCAGTGTTCCCAGTGTGTTCCCAGTGTGTTCCCAGTGTGTTCCCAGTGTGTTCCCAGTGTTCCCAGTGTTTTCCCAGTGTGTTCCCAGTGTTCCCAGTGTGTTCCCAGTGTTTTCCCAGTGAGTTCCCAGTGTGTTCCCAGTGTGTTCCCAGTGTTTTCCCAGTGTGTTCCCAGTGTTCCCAGTGTTTTCCCAGTGAGTTCCCAGTGTTTTCCCAGTGTGTTCCCAGTGTTCCCAGTGTTTTCCCAGTGTGTTCCCAGTGTTCCCAGTGTGTTCCCAGTGTGTTCCCAGTGTTCCCAGTGTTTTCCCAGTGTTCCCAGTGAGTTCCCAGTGTGTTCCCAGTGTTTTCCCAGTGTGTTCCCAGTGTTCCCAGTGTTTTCCCAGTGTTCCCAGTGAGTTCCCAGTGTGTTCCCAGTGTTCCCAGTGTGTTCCCAGTGTGTTCCCAGTGTTCCCAGTGTGTTCCCAGTGTTTTCCCAGTGTGTTCCCAGTGTTCCCAGTGTGTTCCCAGTGTGTTCCCAGTGTTCCCAGTGTGTTCCCAGTGTTCCCATTCATATTCTTTATTCAGGACACAAAAAGAAATGGTCCACAGCACAATACCAAACATAGCAAAAGACAGACAATAAGAAAACAATAAGAAATGACAACAGTCAGTTCCACAAACACAAAAAGAGATTCAGATATCAGCATATAGACTAAAACGCCAATGGTTCCACAATCTGGAAGTAAACCTGACCTCACTAATTGCAGGGTTCACTAGTGTTGCAATGATGCTATTCAATGACTCTGTTAGTCTACACATACATCTGTACATTCAGGTTCAGAGTACAGCAGGACGGGTGGATACCTCAACACTTACAAACATTTGGCTTGCACTGCTCCATCGAGGCATTTTAAGCAGCAGCCTCATGCCATCATTATATGCCACATTGAGTTTCTGCATACTGCTTTTTTATAGCGACGCCACAAGTGGGCAGTATACATTGGAGTGCAAAAAGCTTTAAAAAGTGTGATCTTCACAGACAATGAACACATACTGAATTTGCGATTCAGCATATTAGCTTGTGCATACAACATACAGTACTGTCTATGAATGCCTCTATCATCAGACAGGTCATCAGTTATATAGTGCCCTGAGTATTTGACCTCATCACACACTTTAAGGACAGTACCAGACAGAGAGAAAGCAGGAAATGACAGTTTATTGTCCTCCCTGCTTCTAGCAATCATATTACTCTTCTTAGAATTGCACTTAATGTCAAAGTCTGAGCCATATTGGGAGCAGACCCTTAGTAACTGTTGAAGGCCAGCACTATATTGACAGAGAATCACCAGATCATCTGCATACATCAGGTGGTTGATAATGGTGTTCCCAACCATACAACCTGTTCCACAGTTATTTAGCAGCTTTGATAGATCATCCATATAAATATTAAAAAGAAAGGGAGATAAAATGCTTCCCTGCCTAACTCCATTGCTTACATTGAATGGGGCAGACGTCGAGTTACCCCATTTCACATACATTGACTGATGAGCATACCAAAAAGCCAAGATTCTCACTAGATATTTGGGAGCCCCTCTGTTGTGCAATTAGTAGAATAGCTTCTCATGATTTACGCAATCAAAGGCTTTAGAGGCATCAATAAAACACATAAAAATTGTGGAATTATGCCTGTTATATAAATCTAGGACCTCCTTTAAGGCAAAAATACACATATCTGTGCCATGTTTGAAGCCAGAGGTCAGGACAAACTGCTCCAGCCTGTTCAGTTTAATCCTCTCCAAGACCTTGGATAAAATACTGGCCAGAGCTATAGGCCGGGAATTATCCAAGCTGTTAATTTTGCCAGCTTTATCTTTGATGATAGGAACTAATGTGACAGATAAAATAGAATCAGGTAGAATACCATGGGCTAACGACCCAGTAAAACAAATAGCAATTAGGGGACAGAGTTTTCTACTCGCAAATTTTAAATGCTCCGCAGATATCTTATCCATACCACATGCCTTATTATCTTTTAGCATCATAATTGCATCATTTATTTCTTGAGGGAAAACAGTCACATCTTCATTATTATCAATGTTACCCACTATAAATGAGTTACTTTTAACACAATTAAACAGCTCATAATAATGTTTCTGCCACAACTGAGTAATTTTCTCTGAGCCGCTGACACCCTCAATGTTCGTTGGTAACGATGTTTTACAGTTATTCATTCTTTTGATTTCCTTCCAGAAATTAATAGGACTATTGTATTGCAGCTTCTTTGCAAGAGAGTCAGAACTCATTGTATTTTCATTCCTCTTAATGGAACGTAGAGCATATTTAAACTTTGCATTTGCATGTTTCTTATAATCAAATAAGGGACCATGTTTATGCCTGCCTGACTCAACCCATGCTTTGAAGGCCCTTCTTGCCTCAGCATGCATCTATCTGTGTAACAATCTGTGTGTCTTATACAGGGGCCTGCTCGAAACAAGGAGGGACTTCACAATATTCTCACACAGGGAGCACAGCTCAATACCATGTTGAGGGTTCTTACAATTGATATCACAGCATGCAGTGGAATCTTTTGGTAATTCAGTGTTACTCAACAAGATGTCAGACTGAATATAGTATTCTTTAAGATCCTCCTCAGTCAGGTTAGACCAATCTATATTCCCCACACACATGTTGTTATCTACAGACACAACAGTAGGTATATTGCCTAGATTTACAGATAGAGATAAAGGCACATGATCAGTAGTGGCAAATTCATAATTCATTCTCATGTCTTCTAAAGAATCATGAGCATCAGCCGTGCAAATGCAGTGATCTAGCCATGAGGTTGTGTGCCATGCCTCACTGATGTAAGTGTAGCTACTATCAGGCAAGAGCACTTTGCTAGAGAGAATCAGACCATTATCAGAACAGAACTGCATTAAATGTTTGGCAAATAAAGAGCTGCCATCGGAAACATCTGCATTCATATGTCCCACAATAAAGAAGCACGTGGAAGCATTATCTTGAATGAAAGACATAACACAAGCCAATCTATTAAGGTATTCATCTTCATTTTGAGAACACTCATAGGCGTATATATGTTTAGGATAATGAAGTTTTTATTACCACAGTTAAACTCAATTCCTATGGCCCAATCAACATCCAGTCTAACCACATTAACCAGCTGATCATATTTTGTATGCCATAGCAGGGCAACAGCACCAGGTATTCTACCATGAACTAACCTGGTGCTCAGGTCAGTAGTAGATTCACCCGCCCTTTAAAAGTCTTTATGCAGGGAATTTAGACCCTCTAAATCCTGCTTTGGTAAAAAAGTTTCTTGAACACATAGTACATCACAGGCCTCCAAAAGTTTATCCACTACAAGGCGGCGCGATTTGTCTGCTTCACTGTGCCCAACGCGCAGTCCTCGTGCATTATATGACACGATATTGATATTCATTTATGTTTATTCATCCCGGGCCGCAACCTGGCTGCTGCTCCCCTGTGGAGCTACAGGTGTAAGAGCAGCCACAGAGCGCTGCTGAGGGCCAGCCTCCTCATTAACTCTGGGTCTGCAAGCCTCAAAATAGCGACGTACATAGATCCCCGCCGGCCGAAGTTGTGGATCGTACATTTCATCAACTTCGTTACATTCAGCAGTAACATGAAACGAACTGAATCTGTTACGGGTAGAGTCAATCTTCTGACACGTCACAGATCTGCCCAGTTTCTCAATCAGGTAATCACACAAAGTGCCCACATCAAGATCAGGGGAAAATCTAGTGGCAAAAACACTCACCAACGTGGTTTTAATCATTGGAATGTTACTCACTGTGCCGGTACCAACTATTCCCATTTTCCTATGCTCTCGCTTTACACGGGTCTGCGTACCGCCAGGTTTCGATTGTATGGCCACATTTAGGGGCTTCTGAGGCTTACGCTTCCCTTCCTTCAGGACAATATTCCATGCCGCTCACCTGAGATCCTGTGGCAGCACCGGCCCGGCGTGGGGATCCACGGGTCTCCTCAATATCCGTCATCCGGCGATCCAGAGCCGCAGTAGCCGCCCCCAGGTTTTCACTCACGCTTGCCTGCGTTTCCAGAGCTCCCCTTACTGTACGTCCACACCGCCGCCGACTTGAGCTGCAAAGAAGCTCTGGCCGCCCGGTCGAGGACGCTGGTCAGAAAGTCCGGGGAAGCTGTTTGAGGCTTTGGCCGCTCTGACGTAGCAGCATTCTATGTTCATCATGGAAAAAGATCAAGCAGCCACTGCACGGCCAATACACTGACACTAGAAACCTTTTATAAATGACATATATAATGACAGAATGTGGATTGGTTGTTGGTCGCAGCGGTGTCTGTTAGCAGTTAGCTCGCTCGTTAGCCGCTGAACCGCAGCAGCGTGCAGGCAGAGCGAGCAGCCGCCAGCTGTTGATCCGTGCAGGACTTCACCGTGAGCGGACTGTTTAGAGACCATGTGACCGGCAGGTAACGTTAACTGGTCCCTATACGCAAATATCATAAATGATAGGGAACCCAGCAACGGCCATGATGAGCTTCTCCTCCTTTTTCTCTGAACTAATGTTTTGGTAGGAACCAAAGTTTACATCGTATGTTTCTCTGGAATCAGCCAGCGTGAAGGACGTCTATATTCTGATTGGTTGCCGCTGAACCGCGTCATAGCTCATTACCATAAAGTTGACCTACTTTCAACTTTCTGATTGACGCGCTGGTCGCTCAAAACGCCCAAAACGTGACGCCGACAGATTTTCCGCTCCTTGCAGCTGAGAGAAGCAGCTTCCATTGGAAATGAATGACTTCCTGTATCTTTAGAAGATCAAGTCGGCGGCGGTGTGGACGGACAGTGAGAGTAGAGACTTCCCGGCTCAATCGTTCCATCCTGCCGAGTAGCGCCGAGGCAACCAACAGGTGGAAGTTCAT
>NC_050190.1:9460356-9470356 GCF_008315115.2 Sander lucioperca | reverse complement strand
TGAAATAATTCAACACGGGACTGTCCTCGCCGTGTTTGTTCCAGCATCATTCTGACCTATATTTAGGTTTCTAGTGGCGGCGCCCTCTAGTGGCCGTAGTAGTTCTGACGGGAGCTAAGCAGGAGGTAAGGTGAGGAAGTATAAGAGCGGGGTACAGGAGACCTGGGGATCAATTCACTTTCTGGATGAATTCAGTAATTATACAAAATACGTCATTAAAGACAGCTGAAAGACACGCTGAGCGTCCTGAAGAAAGCTGCTTAAAATTGGCCAACATAGCAAACAAATAAGCAGTAGTGTAGTCGGAGTCAGTTAGTATAAGTATAGTAACTCGACAGGTTCAATAGTGGGAAAAATGAACGCAACATCGGTGCTGCACAACCGGTACGAGTCCACAGCTTTCCACGGACGCTGAACGCAGCAACGTCCGAAGCTTCCTGGACCGGTGTACTAGTACTCAGTTGCCTTCTCCGATCGGTTAATATAGATAAGATATAAGATGTACTTTGTTGTCCCTGAAGGGAAATTAGTTTTGGACTCTGTCCGTTCCGCAGCACAAAATACAGAAAATAAGCATCTCTCAACACTCTCATGCAACACAAACATGCTCTCATATACATTAGACAGGTACATATATAGTAATACTCTCATATACATTAGACAGGTACCTATATAGTAATGCTCTCATATACATTAGACAGGTACCTATATAGTAATACTCTCATATACATTAGACAGGCACCTATATAGTAATACTCTCATATACATTAGACAGGTATCTATATAGTAAGCACATTAACTCCTTTCAGTGGCAGTTTTTAATTGAACGACCCTGTCAGCTGCATTCTCCGCAATAAGTGTAGCTCAGCCCTTACACAACTAACATACTGCACAACCCCAATAGCCTACGTATCACGCAAATGACATAATGCACAACCTAAATTGCCTGCATACTGCAAAATGACAGAGTCAGGCCGCATTCAGACTGCCTGCGTCAGCCATCCGACACTAACGGCAGCAAAAACGGCAGATCTTTCCATTCATTCTGAACGGGGGTAGTGTGTTTAGGCTGCGGCGGGGTTTGCTGCTGGGGGGGACACGCAAAGAAACGCAGCGGGCCTGCGATGTAAAGTTGAGACCGACTTAACGTTTGGAGAAACTCAACGCCACGTCATGCAACCNATATTCGCACCATACTCCATGGTAATATATGACTTTAGCGTGTAAGCGCCAGCATATCTTCACCAGACTCCATGTAATATCAGGCTTTTAGGACGGTATATAGCCCATATCCCCGGCATGTAGCGATGGGTGAATTAGGGTTTATTCAACCAACTGCTGAAAACTGACCGAAAAATCAAGACTCCATAAAAAAAGATTTTTACAAGGACACATTTATGGGATGGATCCTACAGAATGACCTGTTATAGTTCCAGAGGAATATCCTTTTATTTTGAAACAGAAACGATCCCCTAAATCACCAGCCCCCACCTCCCCAGCTCGGAAAACAGTACTGTTAATCATCGTAAACACACTCTCATTCAAGGGCGAAACTAATAACTACCCAAGCCGTGCTTGATTCATCTTTCCACTGTTCCAACAATCACCATCTGGTTTTTGCCAGTGTAAGATTTGAATCATCATAAGTTTTATTTTATATCAGCACGACTCGCCAATTGTTGCCAACACTCTGACCCTCCTCAGTAAATCTCGGGATCTGTTTTCCCTCCTTTATGCCACTCATCCCTCCATCCCTTTAATTCAGAAGTTGGTTTGAAAGCCCACACCACACACACACACACACACACCCACCACACCACATTACAATGTTCATCAGGTGAGCTGCTGTCTGCTCTCGCTGCTCTAACTTGTACAGCAGCTGTGTGTGTTTTTGTGTGTGTTTGTGTTTTGTTTTTGTGTGTTTGTTTTTGTTTTACTCATCCTCTCCAGCAGAGTACTGCTCAGTCTCTCCATTGTGTGATGTTTCTGATAAAGAAATAATTCACAACCCGGGACTGTCCTCGCCGTGTTTGTTCCAGCATCATTCTGACCTATATCGTGTCTAGTTGGCGGCGCCCTCTAGTGGCCGTAGTAGTCGACGGACACTAAGCAGAGTAACGAGTGAGAAGTAGCAGAGCGTGGTACAGCGACCGTGGGGCTGCATTCAGCTTTCTGGATGAATTCAGTCAATATAGCAATACGTCATTAAAGACAGCTGCCAGACACGCTGAGCGTCCTGAAGAAACGCGTGCTAAAAGTTGGCCAACATAGGCAAACAAATAAGCATGTAGTGTCGTCGGAGTCAGTAGTATAAGTATAGTCAACTCGACAGTCAATAGTGGAAAAATGAACGCCACATGCGTGTGCTGCACAACCGTACGAGTCCACAGCTTCTGCAACTACGCTGAACGCAGCACGTCGAGCTTCCTGACTCGTGTACTAGTACTCCAGTGCCTTCTCCGATCGGTTACTATCGATAGATATATACGATGACTTTGTGTCCCTGACGGAAATTAGTTTTGACCTGTCCCGTATCCGCAGCACCAAATACAGAAATAGCATCTCTCAACACTCTCATGCAACACAACAGCTCTCATAGACATAGACAGTCATATATAGTATAACTCCATATACCTAGACAGTACCTATATATACTGCTCTCTCATATACATTAGACGGTAACCTAGATAGACTACTCTCATATCCATGAGCCCCGGCCCCTATATAGTATACTCTCATATACATAGACAGTATCTATCTAGTAGCACATTACGTCTTTCAGTGGCAGTTTTTAATTGAACGACCCTGTCATCTGCATTCCTCGCCGCAATAGTGTAGCTCAGCCTTACACACACTAACATACTGCACAACCAATCCTACGTATCACCAAATGACATAATGCACACCTAATTGCCTGCATACTGCGCAAAATGACAGATCGGCCGCATTCAGACTGCCTGCGTGCAGCCATCCGCCACTAACGGCAGCAAAAACAGGCAGATCTTTCCATTCATTCTGACGGGGTATGTGTTTAGGCTGCGGCGGGGTTTGCTGCTGGGGGGACACGCAAAGAAACGCAGCGGGCCTGCGATGTAAAGTTGAGACCGACTTAACGTTTGGAGAAACTCAACGCCACGTCATGCAACCGGAGATCAGACTTGTGGGTGTGTTTTGAGGCGGTGTGAGAGTCCCGTACAGGAAACAGGAAACATCACTGCCTCTATCTCTGCCACTAGAAAGTTTTAAAACTCCAAAAACAAGCTCTGAACTGGCCGGGAGTTTGGGGAACAGCTGACTGTTTCTTCAGTCCCTCTCTCTCTTTCTCCGAGAATAGAAGCTGCTTTCAGGACGTCAAACTTGTTTATATTTAAGCAAATCTCAGTGACCGAAAACTGACGGAAAAATCAAGACGCAATAAAAAAAAGATTATTTTACAAGTGATGAAAACTGTTCTGCTTCATCCCCACCTTTCTCTCATCCAGGCAGGTGGTAAGTGTGGCTGATGGCGTAGCAGCAGAGGGGGTTGGGTAAGTCCTGATGAAGGGTTCAGTGTCATCGGCGTAGCGGGAGAACGAGATTTCATGCCAGCTGATGACACGTCCGAGGGACAGCATGTACAGCACTGGTTCTCAAACTCTTTCAATAATGTACCACATTTAAATTGTGTTTTTAAGCCAAGTACACCCTGGTACTTGGGTTAATAAAATAACCCAGTATGTTCAGTGTGTATGAAGAGAAGGGAGAGACGATGAGCAGAGAGGGAGATAGAGGTGAAGAGAGAGACGGCCTCGAAGAGAGAGGGAGTACCGAAGGGAGATGAATAGGAGCGTCCCTGTTGCGGTAGTTGCCTATCAGGGAGAGTCTAGGGAATACGCGCCTACGAGATAGGAGCTTTCCCGCCTCTCGTCTTCTATATCTCTTTTCTCTCTGCTATCTCGTCCGAATGCTCCTGTGTCTTCCCTTTCTCGCTACTGTCCTCTATCGGCTCCTTATCTCTCTGCTCTTGTTTACCCTACGCATCCTTCCCTCCGTCCTCGGCTTCCCATACGCCTTCTTCTTTTCTTTCCTCGTTCCTGTCTTTCCTCTCTCTGCTCGTGTCCCTCTCTGCGGTCGCTTTCTCTCTCCAGCTCTTTATTCTCTTTCGCTCCTCTTTCTCATCTTAGTTCTCATTCACTCGCCTCTGGTTGCTCTCTCAGCGTGCTCGATCCCGGTTCGCGCTCTGCTACTTTGGTCGCTCTCTCGCGGGGTCGCTCCTCTCGGGCGTCTCTTCGGGCCTTTAGGTCGCTCTCCGTGCTCGCCGGGCGCTCCGTCGCTCTCCGGGGTCGACGCTCGCGCTCCTGGCATAGCCCGCGCTCGGCTGCGCGCGGTATACCGCTGGCACGAGCGAGAGATCGCTCGCGCGGGCTCGCGCGGGGCTCGCTAGGCGCTCGACTCCTCGCGAGCGCCGCGGGGGGGACGCGCCGCTGCCGGGTGCCGCTGGTGATGCGGGGAGCGCGCGCTCGCGCTCGCCAGCGCGACGGCTAGGGATCGCGGCTCGCGATCTGGGGCGCGAACGCGGGGGGAGCGCCTCGCTCGAACGGAATCGGGCTGAGGGTGGCTAGCGGGGACAGCGACGTGCCGCGGCGGCGCGCGTGCTCGCGCCCCCCCCACATAAAAGGGAAGGAAGTGCAGACACTGTCGACAAACACGGTGAAAGACAATCGAATAGGCGGGAGCATCGGGGTTATCGTAACAAAAATTGTGGATTGAAAAACGCCACCAATCCCATCAGCGGCTCCACGAGAGTGATCTGAGATCTGATTGGACCTAATCCTCAGGTTCATTCAGGGACCACAACAAACCTTTTCCTCTAGTTTTCATTTATTTATGTCCGAGAGAACATGAGGTGGCGGCGGCGATTTCTTCTTACTGGCATTCTCTCCGCATGTTGTCCTCTATCGGCGATCGCGATACCGCGCTGGAGCATCATTTTCGCTCTCTCTTTCCTCTCTTCTTTTTCTCTCTCTCTCTGTCGCTCTCTCTCGCCTCTTCTCGCTTTCTCGGCATCGACTCTCTCTAACTTGCTCATCGTTCTTACGTTGCTTGTGCGCTTCGAGCTCTGTTTCCTCTCTCCGTCTCTTCTCTCTTTATCTCCGTGTCTGTGCTCGCTCTCCGCTCTCTGTGCGTGTCTCTCTGTCTCTTGCGTCTGCTCATCGCCGGTCTTTACGATGCTCTCGCGCCGGTTTCCGCGCTCGTCTAGCTAGGCTCTCGGGCCTCTCTCGCTCTCGTGCTCGCAATCTGCTCTCGCGCTCTCAGCCTCTCGAATCCGGCCGGCGCGGCGCCGCTGCACATTGCTTCGTCTTGCGACGCGGTCTCGGTGGCATTCGGGGGCGTGCGATACCGCTCTGTCTGCCGCTCGCAGGCCGGGGCCGGCGCCGTCTTCGCCGGGCCGGCGCAGGCCCACGGGCCCCCGACTCTCGCCTCCTCTGCTCTCCGCCGTCGCCCTCTCTCTGAATCTTCGCTTGTTCTCTCGCGCGCTCGCCCCTCTCCTCTGGCTCTTGTCCGTTTGGGCGCAGCTCAGGCGCGCTTCGCTCTGCCGCGCTCTCCTCCTTCGCTCGGATGTTCTCATCTCTACTCCTCTGAGCTCCCCCCCGACACATGCACCGCCATATTAAACCACTATCGTCCCAGCTCCAAACGATGGTCTCCGTCGCAGCTCACTTTCTCTCACTCTGGTATTCAGGTTCTCTGCGCTCTCGCTCTCTCACCCCTCTCGCTCTCCCTCATCTCCCTCTCGTTCGTCTCAGGTTCTCTCTCTCTCATCGCTCTCTCTCTCCTCTCCCTCTCGCTCTGTCAGGTCTCACCTCTCTCCCGCTCTCCCCCCCCTCGCCCGCCTCTCTCTCCTCTCCCCTCTCGCGCCTCCTCTCCTCCTCTTTTCAGGTCTCCGTCTCTCTCTCCTCCCCCTCGCGTCTCTCGCTCCTCTCTCCTCTCCCCCTCCCCTCCCCCCTCGTCTCGGACTGCCTCACTCTCCTCCCCTCTTCTTCTCCCTTCTCCCGCCCCTCTCCGCTCCTCTCTCTCTCGATTGTCCCGGTCTACAACGGGTCTCAGTCGCCTTCTCCGCATCTCCTCCTCGCGGCTCTCCTCCACTCTCATCTTCGGCATCCCTCTCTCTCTCTCTCTCTCTCCTCCTCCTCTCTTCCTTCGCCCCTCTCCCCCTCTCTCTCTCCCTCTCTCTCTCTCTCTCTCTCTGTTATGTAAGCTCTGTCCCTTTATTTCTGGAGGATTCAAGATTTCTCCGAGGAAGCTGCCGAGTCAGTGTGACGACTAAAGATAACGGACATAACATCTGATTGGGGTTCCTAGAGATCCTTGAGTCCTAAAGGGGGTTCCCTGGGGTCTCTGGGACGTTTCAGAGATCCTTAAAACATTTCAGGGTGTCAGCGAATAAAAAGTGTCCAAAGAAGCACCGAAGAAAGAAAAGTGTCTGAAAGGTTGTAGAGTTCCTTCAGCAGATTCCAGCAGTCCTTGAGTAACTTAACTGCAGCCTAATGTAAGCATCTGTTGCTACGGTTACCTCCACTTTAATAATCTGAACTGTGTCTGGAGTGATGCTGCCAGCCAATCAGAGAGCAGGATTCTGTGAGGTCACAGTAATCTGACATTTAGCTCTGAAGAAATGATAATAATAATAATAATCTGATGCTGAGCAGAGAACAGAGTAGAAACGTTACCGAGCCTGATAACCAGCGAGCTGTTCACGTCATCATCATCATCATCATCCTCCTCATCATCAGCATCGCCACGCTCACCCCGTCATCATCATCATCATAATCATCCTCATCATAATCATCCTCATCATCATCATCATCATCATCATCATCATCATCATCATCCTCCTCATCATCGGCATCGCCACGCTCACCCTGTCATCATCATCATCATCATCATCATCATCCTCCTCATCATCAGCATCGCCACGCTCACCCTGTCATCATCATCATCATCATCATCCTCATCATCATCATCATCATCAATCATCCACTCCCTCCCCTCAATCTCATCAGCATCGTCCCCGCAAAAAAAGCGCACGTTTACAACAACCGAAAATCATAACTCCCACAACTCATGAGAGACACAGAGAGAGAGATACTAGGGAGGGATAACAGAGACGAAGACTAGAGAGAGAGAGAGATAACTAATGGGGGAGAGAACAAGAGCGATAGAGAGATAGAGAGAGAGAAGAAAGAGAGAGAAGAGACATACGATAAAGAGAGCGAGAGAGACAACCGATAGAGAGATATACGAGACGAGAGAGCAAATAGAGCAAGAGAAAGACAGACATAGAATAGAGACCAGAGAGAAGAGAGAGAGATAGAGGAGACAGACATACAGACAGAGAAAGAGAGACGGAGAGCAAAGAGAGAGAGAGAGAGAAGAGACAATAAGGAGCGAGAGGGCAAAAGAGAGAGATCGAGAGGGCTCCCCCGAGCGATATACTCTATCTCGGCGCTTCAGGAGACCCCCATTCGCTATTCTCTATAGCATCTCTCGAATACTCCCACGCGGCTCGACCCCGATAGAACGAGACCAAGGCTTCGTCGCTACCAGTTCTCATACCAAGGAGCTCGAGAGCTAGCACGACGAGCAGCAGACCACGCATCTTCGCTCTATCGATATAGAGACGACCACGCGCTCTACGTAGAGGAAAGAAGGCGGAGAGAGAGAGAGGACCAAGAGAAGAGACAAAGAGAGATAGAGATAGAGAGGAGACAGATACAAAAAATAGAGAGAGAGAGACCAAGAGAAGAGTAGAGAGCGAGACAACGAGAGAGAGATAGAGAGGAGAGCCCAATAGCGAGACACAGAGGAGAGAGAGAGATAGATAGATAGCGAGACAAATTAGATCGATAGCGAGAGAGACAAGAGAGAGAGTAGAGATAAGAGAGAGAGAGATAGACAAGAGAGAGAGAGAGATAGAAGAAGCGAGACAAGAGAGAGAGAGGAGAGGAGAGAGACAACTAGAGAGGAGAGCGAAGAGAGCAAAAGAGAGAGAGAGATAGACCGAGAAGAGAGATGAGAGAGATGACAAGTGATGAGAGAGAGATATAGTAGACAAAGGAGAGAGAGAGAGAGATGAGAGATATACAAAATAGAGTACAAATAGAGAGAGATGACAACTATACGAAGATAGGAGACAAAGAGATGAGACAAAGAGCAGATAGAGAGAGAGAGATAGAGACAAAGAGAGAGCGAGAGAGACAAAGGCTAGAGTAGAGAGTATTTGAGAACAAAGAGAGACACAGAGAAGAGAGAGAGAGATAGGACCAGAGACAAGAGAGAGAGAGAGAGATAGACAAAGAGAAAGAGAGAGATAGAGACAAGAGAGAGAGAGGGAGATATATAGAAGCAATGATAGAACAAAAGAGAGGCGATTCTCTCGTGAGCGAGCAGAGAGACAGAGACAAAGTGATAAAGTAGAGATAGATATACCACGAGTACTAATATCTTGAATATATACACATGCTACTCTCATATCTCGATCATATCTATATATGACCATGCGATATATAGAGTAGATCTATATGTATATCCAAGGCTAGCTAGGGAGCCAGAGCGAGAGCACAATAGAGTGAGATATAGTCTATAGTGATACCCATTATATATATAAGATCGAGAGAGAAGAGATTATAGAGTGAGAAGATACGAAGGAGAAAATCTAGCCAGATATTGTTGTGTTCTGTGACTCATTAATCAGTCATAGCGTTATCTGAACACTTTTTATTAAATTTTTATTGAATCTTAACGTTCACTCGGTTTATCCATGTCAGGCTTGAACGCGTATACAGATCATCCTGAAACACCCCCAAAACCATCCAAACAAGGTCGCTTGTTAAACAAACAAACAACCACAACAACAAAAAACGCGACCTAAAAAAACAAACCCCCCGGTGTCACACACTTCCTGACTCGTGTGAACGCAGCCTAAAGGCTGAAGCCCGGAGCAGTGTGTGTGTGTGACGTCTCCACCTGTTCCCTCGGAGCATCTCCTCCGTCACGTTTGCATCCTGCTGCTGAATGGAGGCTGACTCCGCCTGCAGAGGGAACAGGCTGACGGCTTACATAAGCACACTGTACACCGAGTATTATTCTCCAAACATGGCCTTAATCCTCACACTGGGAGAGATAAGTCTCCCCAAGGTGGGATTTCTGCAGCCGAAGATGAGATATACTCTCGTCTCCTTCATCTAAAATGCATGTTTGATGCTTTCATAACAAAACTAACAAACTAACTCAGCGACGGAGGCAGTGGTAGAGCAGCAGCTCCCGTGTTCGGAGACGTAAAATCCCTGTTTTTTAGGGCTGTGTACAAGTCAGGCACTGTTAGACACTGTTAGACACTATTAGGCACTGTTAGGCACTGTTAGGGACTGTTAGGGACTGTTAGGGACTGTTAGGGACTGTTAGGCACTGTTAGGTACTGTTAGGCACTGCTAGGCACTGCTAGGCACTGCTAGGCACTGTTAGGTACTGTTAGGGACTGTTAGGCACTGTTAGGGACTGTTAGGGACTGTTAGGCACTGTTAGGGACTGTTAGGCACTGCTAGGCACTGCTAGGCACTGCTAGGCACTGTTAGGTACTGTTAGGGACTGTTAGGCACTGTTAGGGACTGTTAGGGACTGTTAGGGACTGTTAGGGACTGTTAGGCACTGTTAGGTACTGTTAGGCACTGCTAGGCACTGCTAGGCACTGTTAGGCACTGTTAGGGACTGTTAGGCACTGTTAGGGACTGTTAGGGACTGTTAGGGACTGTTAGGCACTGCTAGGCACTGTTAGGCACTGTTAGGCACTGTTAGGCACTGTTAGGCACTGTTAGGGACTGTTAGGGACTGTTAGGGACTGTTAGGCACTGTTAGGTACTGTTAGGCACTGCTAGGCACTGCTAGGCACTGCTAGGCACTGTTAGGCACTGTTAGGCACTGCTAGGTACTGTTAGGCACTGTTAGGCACTGCTAGGTACTG
>NC_050190.1:9430356-9450356 GCF_008315115.2 Sander lucioperca | reverse complement strand
ATGGAGCATTTTTCAGGGGAGGACAGTCTCTTAGTTTGTGTCATTGTGTGATTTTGGTGTTTTGAAGGGTTAGGAACCGAGTAGTCTCGCTTTGCCAGACCATCCACACGCTGCGGAGCGGAGGAAGGTCTGGCTAGTCCACATATCATTCTGGGATAGGAGAAAAACATGCTCTGGTTTTTTGGCATTTCTTTAAACCAATCACAGTCGTCACGGGTAGAGATGCACCGATAGACCGGCCGGTGACCAGAATTGGCCGGTTTTCACGTGCTCGGCCATGACCGGTGACCGGCAGGTCAGTCTGACATATGGTGATTTCATGCTGGTCAACGCTACGATTAACTGACAACATAAGTTATACCAGCTACAGTTCTCAAGGACGCACACACACACGGACGCCACGGCACGGACGCCACAGCACGGTCGCCACAGCACGGACGCCACGGCACGGTCGCCACGGCACGGTCGCCACGGCACGGTCGCCACGGCACGGCACGGACGCCACGGCACGGTCGCCACGGCACGGTCGCCACGGCACGGTCGCCACGGCACGGCACGGACGCCACGGCACGGACGCCACGGCACGGTCGCCACGGCACGGTCGCCACGGCACGGCACGGACGCCACGGCACGGTCGCCACGGCACGGTCGCCACGGCACGGTCGCCACGGCACAGCACGGACGCCACGGCACGGTCGCCACGGCACGGCACGGACGCCACGGCACGAACGCCACGGCACGGTCGCCACGGCACGGACGCCACGGCACGGACGCCACGGTCGCCACAGCACGGTCGCCACAGCACGGACGCCACAGCACGGACGCCACAGCACGGTCGCCACGGCACGGCACGGACGCCACGGCACGGTCGCCACGGCACGGTCGCCACGGCACAGCACGGACGCCACGGCACGGTCGCCACGGCACGGCACGGACGCCACGGCACGAACGCCACGGCACGGTCGCCACGGCACGGACGCCACGGCACGGACGCCACGGTCGCCACAGCACGGTCGCCACAGCACGGACGCCACAGCACGGACGCCACAGCACGGTCGCCACGGCACGGCACGGACGCCACGGCACGGTCGCCACGGCACGGTCGCCACGGCACGGTCGCCACGGCACAGCACGGACGCCACGGCACGGTCGCCACGGCACGGCACGGACGCCACGGCACGAACGCCACAGATATTACAATATCTAGTCTCATATCACAATATCAATATAATATCGATATATTGCCCAGCTCTAACACACACACACACACACCTCGTCTGATGGTTTTGGCGCCGTTCCGTTCATCTTCTCTGTTTCAGCGTAACTCGTAATCGATGCCGCACGCTAGCCAACGTGTGCCTTACAACCCCCCCAATAATCAACACTGGCCAGTGCAACCACCCCAAAAAAAATATATATATATATATATATATACATATACACTGTTAAATGTTTCCGTTAATTTACACCCAAATTTCAACATGATTTACCTGTTATTTTTAATAACTGTGCCTTACTGTCAATTTTTAGGGAATATATGTTAAATAACACCTAATTTATGTTATTTAACACCTCATTGTTAAATAACATTCATTTTTGTTATTTAACCGCACAACCGTAAATTCAAAGATGGCGGCCAGAGTTAGATGGTCTGGTATGGTCACGTTTTGGGGATAAATGCCGATAAATGCAATTTTATGCTTAGATTATAAAAAAGTTATTTATCATGGGAGAAGTTAGCAATTTAATTTCGTTTTTGTAGGTTGCTAAACAATGACTAATTCAATATTGTCGACGTTGCAATCCTTTACTAACAAACTAAATATTGTAGTATGCATTCACTGAATGAAGATTTTGTTATCGTGTAATAGCCTTTTATTACCCAAATCTGTGTGTGTGTGTGTGTGTGTGTGTGTGTGTGTGTGTCTGTGTGTGTGTGTGTGTGTGTGTGTGTGTCCCCTGTTCTTTCTGACCATGGTGTAAATATCCATATGACTCAGGCGCCACTACTGAAATAACAGGTTCATACAGTATTTTTTGCGTTCTTGGAAGGAGCGTAGAAGAAGAAGAAGGCATTACCTGCAACGAACACACGGCCATCCATCTCGGAAGATCGCGGCTTTTGGTATCGACCAAAATCACAATAATCCGGTGAGATTAACTAGAATTTCTTTAAAGTCATGCATAGTTTTAACATTTATCAGTGATGTTGATGTATAAACGCCACGGACTTGCACCACATGAAATGAACTAACGTAGCTAGCTGCTAATGAGCCAACATGATTAAGCTAGATAGTTTGTCCATTAATCTTAGAAAACAATGCGCTTATTTTAATGTCCATTCATGTATACGATCTAAATCTATAAATAATAGGCTAACGTTATATGCCTATAACGTTGAAGCTAGCATTCCTGTGGTCAAGTTTGTGTGGCATTCTTGTCATGTGCACGTCTGGTTAAAGCAGGTTCATCCTGAAAATCAAACGGCTAAAATACATCAATTTACTGATAGCTGTTTATGATGCTAGCTAGTTGGTTTAAGACTGTATTTGATGATTTCATGTCAGATGCTCATCTTTGATGGGTTATAGCTGTTTGGGCTACCAGACATGCTGGTGTGACCAGGGTGGGAAATTAACTTGTGTGCCTGGTGGATGCCCAGTTTGACCAGCCTGTGTGTCTGCCTGCCTGCAGTAAATAGTTTTCCCTTTGTCATCAGTGCGCCACTTGTTCGAAAAGTTCCTTCTCTTTTTCTTTACTTCGCCCTCAACAGTTTGTACATTCATAGCTACTGCTGACTCCGCCACGGGCCTCTTAACACCGGGGATATGTCGCCACATTTTTTTAACCGATAATTTTGCTTTCGTCTGTACCTCAGCTCAGCTATATGTGTCACGGACTAGCGCTGAAAACCACTCCACCCGCCACTGTGGCTTGTATACAAGGCAAAGTCACCCGCCACTTTGAAAAAGTACCCGCCATTGGCTTGTGGCGGGGGCTAATTTCCCACCCTGGGTGTGACTATTTTATGTGGTAGCTAAAGCCTAGCAATGAGGTAAATCCAGCAAAAACAGCCACTACTGATTGGGCTAGTGCCATATCTATGTGAACAGCTATTCTCTTTTATTTGCATTGGCATAGTGCACCCTCTGTTGTGTGTTTTTGCTGTTTTGATTATCATTGAGTTGTAGATAAATGTTTACATTTGTTTTTGTTTTTAATTACAGATGCAGATGCAGGGTACTATCCCTGATCCCACTGCTGATCAAGATGATCTCACCGGATTCATCTCTCACAACCAGGTGGACATTTGACTGGTGTCTTACTTGCTTTAATCTAGCAATTAACTACTAATCTATCAATAAGTTTAATTGGCTTGCATAATGTTTTCTTGCCAAATTTCAGTCAGTCAGCCACCTCTGTGGCCTATGTGAGACACATAAAAATTCACAGCAACATACCCAATTTAGTACTGCAGTGTTGTATCCCTAATGTTGAGGTTTAGGGCCCTATCTTGCTAATTTAAGACCGACGCAGTTGTCAATTTCCCGTCCAGCACCCACGTCGTTTAAATAGCAAATTCACCTGCGCCCATCTGTGCGCCCATGGGCGTGCTGGTCTTACAGGGAGGTGTGTTCAGGTGCATTCTGGGATCTTGAGGCACCGGGAAGTGATCGCGCCATTGACCAACAAAAACCTGGTCTAAAGTCAATAACGCAGCATTTCATTGTTATTTTAACAGAGCATTAGTAAAATGCGCCTAGGCTCGTGCACAGTGCGCACACTATGCTTGTTACACACACAGGGACGCACAGCAGCACACACACACACACACACACACACACACAGACACACACAGACACACACACACACACACACACACACACAGACACACACAGCAGCACACACACACACACACACACACACAGACACACACACACACACAGCAGCACACACACATGCAGAAGATTACAAATAAAAATATTACGGTGTAAATCCTCCATCATAACAGCAATGCTCCAAGGTCCAAACGCGCCTGGCTTTTAAAGGGAATGGGAGATGATCTCTGATTGGTTGATTGCATGTTACGCCCAAAACACCCCTCTGATTAATGAAGACACTAAGTACAACCCTTTAGAACCATGCACCCGGCACACGGACCCTTTTTATCTGCCGTCAAACTAGCAAAAGTGGATTTGGACACGCCCTAAACACACCTGCACCAGGCGCTTCACGCCGTGCGCTTAGATCGTTAAAATAGGGCCCTTAGTGTTTTAGATGTCAGCAATGAACATGATATACTGTATTTTTCTGTGATTGATCCGATCTATGTGTGCCTACATTTGTAAGTATTTAACTTTCAGTGTTTGTATTAACAATAAATAAGTTAATTTCAACATGGAACTGTTTGTTTTCTTTCACTTAAGTGTTATGTGATATATTATGCCTATTCTTGTATTAACTAAAGCTAGAATATGTATATTACAATCAGTGGTACACATTACTATGCTAAAATAATTAACAATAAATTTAAAAAGCAATATTTAATTAAACAAAATAAATGGTGATTTAACATGAAAATAATGGTAACCCTGCTGCCAGTAATTTCCTGTTTTTTAACAGGGAAATAATTAACAGTGTATATATATATATATATATATATATATATATATATATATATATATATATATATATATATATATTATAATTTCCTTTACATAAATAAAGACATTTGCACAATCAATTGTTGCAGAAAAATTCATAAGAATGCAGAAAATAAACTGTTTGACGCTCAAAATTTTGTCCAAAAGTGGAGATCTCAAAGCCCCCCCCCACACCTCCCCCCAATGTTGAACCCACAGTTACACCCTTGGTTGTACAACACGCCACAACAAAGTGTTCATGGGAAATGTAGGATCAGTACTACAAGCAGTGTTGCCAGGTTAAGATTACCAAGTTTTTCAAACCAAACACACACAAAACTGCCCAAATTTCTTGGCATAAAAACCGACCAATCGGGAAACGTTTCTGCCGGCGGCCGATTAAAACAGACGCTTCGCTTCATTTATCACCAGACAAACTGGTTAGTAACTTTACAATGTTACCGCACAAATTCATTTTTACCCGCCTTTGAAGACCCGGTTAGGAACGATGGAGGAAAATGATGTTTTTGTCAAAGGAGTCTGGTGTACGGTGGCCAAGACGGTTCAACACAAACACAAAAGCTACAACACAAAAGCTACAACACAACACAAACGCAAAAGCTACAACACAAAAGCTACAACACAACACAAAAGCTACAACACAAACACAAAAGCTACAACACAAACACAAAAGCTACAACACAACACAAAAGCTACAACACAAACACAAAAGCTACAACACAAAAGCTACAACACAAACACAAAAGCTACAACACAAAAGCTACAACACAAACACAAAAGCTACAACACAAACGCAAAAGCTACAACACAAAAGCTACAACACAAACACAAAAGCTACAACACAAACGCAAAAGCTACAACACAAAAGCTACAACACAACACAAAAGCTACAACACAAACACAAAAGCTACAACACAAACACAAAAGCTACAACACAACACAAAAGCTACAACACAAACACAAAAGCTACAACACAAAAGCTACAACACAAACACAAAAGCTACAACACAAAAGCTACAACACAAACACAAAAGCTACAACACAAACGCAAAAGCTACAACACAAACACAAAAGCTACAACACAAACACAAAAGCTACAACGCAAAAGCTACAACACAAACGCACAAAGCTACAACACAAACACAAAAGCTACAACACAAAAACTACAACACAAACACAAAAGCTACAACACAAAAACTACAACACAAACACAAAAGCTACAACGCAAAAGCTACAACACAAACGCAAAAGCTACAACACAAACGCACAAAGCTACAACACAAACACAAAAACTACAACACAACACAAAAGCTACAACACAAACGCACAAAGCTACAACACAAACGCACAAAGCTACAACACAAACACAAAAGCTACAACACAACACAAAAGCTACAACACAAACGCACAAAGCTACAACACAAACGCACAAAGCTACAACGCAAAAGCTACAACACAAAAACTACAACACAACACAAAAGCTACAACACAACACAAAAGCTACAACACAAACGCACAAAGCTACAACACAAACGCACAAAGCTACAACGCAAAAGCTACAACGCAAAAGCTACAACACAAACACAAAAGCTACAACACAAAAGCTACAACACAAACACAAAAGCTACAACACAAACGCAAAAGCTACAACACAAACACAAAAACTACAACACAAACACAAAAGCTACAACACAAAAACTACAACACAAACACAAAAGCTACAACGCAAAAGCTACAACACAAACACAAAAGCTACAACGCAAAAGCTACAACACAAACACAAAAGCTACAACGCAAAAACTACAACACAAACACAAAAGCTACAACGCAAAAGCTACAACACAACACAAAAGCTACAACGCAAAAGCTACAACACAAACGCACAAAGCTACAACACAAACACAAAAGCTACAACACAACACAAAAGCTACAACACAAACGCACAAAGCTACAACACAAACGCACAAAGCTACAACGCAAAAGCTACAACACAAAAACTACAACACAAACACAAAAGCTACAACGCAAAAGCTACAACACAAACACAAAAGCTACAACACAAACGCAAAAGCTACAACACAAACGCAAAAGCTACAACACAAAAGCTACAACACAAACACAAAAGCTACAACACAAACGCAAAAGCTACAACACAAAAACTACAACACAAACACAAAAGCTACAACGCAAAAGCTACAACACAAAAACTACAACACAAACACAAAAGCTACAACACAAAAACTACAACACAAACACAAAAGCTACAACGCAAAAGCTACAACACAAAAGCTACAACACAAACACAAAAGCTACAACACAAAAGCTACAACACAAACACAAAAGCTACAACACAAAAGCTACAACACAAACACAAAAGCTACAACGCAAAAGCTACAACACAAACGCACAAAGCTACAACACAAACACAAAAACTACAACACAACACAAAAGCTACAACACAAACGCACAAAGCTACAACACAAACGCACAAAGCTACAACACAAACACAAAAGCTACAACACAACACAAAAGCTACAACACAAACGCACAAAGCTACAACACAAACGCACAAAGCTACAACGCAAAAGCTACAACACAAAAACTACAACACAACACAAAAGCTACAACACAACACAAAAGCTACAACACAAACGCACAAAGCTACAACACAAACGCACAAAGCTACAACGCAAAAGCTACAACGCAAAAGCTACAACACAAACACAAAAGCTACAACACAAACGCAAAAGCTACAACACAAACACAAAAACTACAACACAAACACAAAAGCTACAACACAAAAACTACAACACAAACACAAAAGCTACAACGCAAAAGCTACAACACAAACACAAAAGCTACAACGCAAAAGCTACAACACAAACACAAAAGCTACAACGCAAAAACTACAACACAAACACAAAAGCTACAACGCAAAAGCTACAACACAACACAAAAGCTACAACGCAAAAGCTACAACACAAACGCACAAAGCTACAACACAAACACAAAAGCTACAACACAACACAAAAGCTACAACACAAACGCACAAAGCTACAACACAAACGCACAAAGCTACAACGCAAAAGCTACAACGCAAACACAAAAGCTACAACACAAACGCAAAAGCTACAACACAAACGCAAAAGCTACAACACAAAAGCTACAACACAAACACAAAAGCTACAACACAAACGCAAAAGCTACAACACAAAAACTACAACACAAACACAAAAGCTACAACGCAAAAGCTACAACACAAAAACTACAACACAAACACAAAAGCTACAACACAAAAACTACAACACAAACACAAAAGCTACAACGCAAAAGCTACAACACAAACGCACAAAGCTACAACGCAAAAGCTACAACGCAAAAGCTACAACACAAACACAAAAGCTACAACACAAAAGCTACAACACAAACACAAAAGCTACAACACAAACGCAAAAGCTACAACACAAACACAAAAACTACAACACAAACACAAAAGCTACAACACAAAAACTACAACACAAACACAAAAGCTACAACGCAAAAGCTACAACACAAACACAAAAGCTACAACGCAAAAGCTACAACACAAACACAAAAGCTACAACGCAAAAACTACAACACAAACACAAAAGCTACAACGCAAAAGCTACAACACAACACAAAAGCTACAACGCAAAAGCTACAACACAAACGCACAAAGCTACAACACAAACACAAAAGCTACAACACAACACAAAAGCTACAACACAAACGCACAAAGCTACAACACAAACGCACAAAGCTACAACGCAAAAGCTACAACACAAAAACTACAACACAAACACAAAAGCTACAACGCAAAAGCTACAACACAAACACAAAAGCTACAACACAAACGCAAAAGCTACAACACAAACGCAAAAGCTACAACACAAAAGCTACAACACAAACACAAAAGCTACAACACAAACGCAAAAGCTACAACACAAAAACTACAACACAAACACAAAAGCTACAACGCAAAAGCTACAACACAAAAACTACAACACAAACACAAAAGCTACAACACAAAAACTACAACACAAACACAAAAGCTACAACGCAAAAGCTACAACACAAAAGCTACAACACAAACACAAAAGCTACAACACAAAAGCTACAACACAAACACAAAAGCTACAACACAAAAGCTACAACACAAACACAAAAGCTACAACGCAAAAGCTACAACACAAACGCACAAAGCTACAACACAAACACAAAAGCTACAACACAAAAACTACAACACAAACACAAAAGCTACAACACAAAAACTACAACACAAACACAAAAGCTACAACGCAAAAGCTACAACACAAACGCACAAAGCTACAACACAAACACAAAAACTACAACACAACACAAAAGCTACAACACAAACGCACAAAGCTACAACACAAACGCACAAAGCTACAACACAAACACAAAAGCTACAACACAACACAAAAGCTACAACACAAACGCACAAAGCTACAACACAAACGCACAAAGCTACAACGCAAAAGCTACAACACAAAAACTACAACACAACACAAAAGCTACAACACAACACAAAAGCTACAACACAAACGCACAAAGCTACAACACAAACGCACAAAGCTACAACGCAAAAGCTACAACGCAAAAGCTACAACACAAACACAAAAGCTACAACACAAACGCAAAAGCTACAACACAAACACAAAAACTACAACACAAACACAAAAGCTACAACACAAAAACTACAACACAAACACAAAAGCTACAACGCAAAAGCTACAACACAAACACAAAAGCTACAACGCAAAAGCTACAACACAAACACAAAAGCTACAACGCAAAAACTACAACACAAACACAAAAGCTACAACGCAAAAGCTACAACACAACACAAAAGCTACAACGCAAAAGCTACAACACAAACGCACAAAGCTACAACACAAACACAAAAGCTACAACACAACACAAAAGCTACAACACAAACGCACAAAGCTACAACACAAACGCACAAAGCTACAACGCAAAAGCTACAACGCAAACACAAAAGCTACAACACAAACGCAAAAGCTACAACACAAACGCAAAAGCTACAACACAAAAGCTACAACACAAACACAAAAGCTACAACACAAACGCAAAAGCTACAACACAAAAACTACAACACAAACACAAAAGCTACAACGCAAAAGCTACAACACAAAAACTACAACACAAACACAAAAGCTACAACACAAAAACTACAACACAAACACAAAAGCTACAACGCAAAAGCTACAACACAAACGCACAAAGCTACAACACAACACAAAAGCGTGTTGTGGCTTTTGTGTTTGTGTTGAAATGTCTCGGCCACCGTATCAGAGATAACATGTTGATCTTGACTCCTGGTACAGGCCTCTGGTGGCTTTAAAGAGAGAACAGATAACTGCCTCAGTTCCCCGTGGTAAAGGGCTGTCTGACAGTGGCTGACAGTGGAGATACGTCTCTACCGAGTCTCTACCAAGTCTCTACCAAGTCTCTACCAAGTCTCTACCAAGTCTCTACCGAGTCCCCCGGAGTCCCTTCAGACCTGCAGGACTGCTACACACAGAAACACTGTGAAACATGATGGTGTCAGGACATCTAATGATGACTGTTACTGTTGAATATATATATATAATGTCAGTGAATGCAGAACTACAGCTGGAATATTAAAAGGGATCTCCCTCACCGTCACAGGTGTGTGTTCACGTGTAGCAGCAGCCTACCTGTTGTACCTTCAGGCAAGGCATGGATGTAACATGACTGAATGAACACACACACACACACACACACACTCACTCACAGACACACATATATATACACACACAGCATACACACAGACAGACACACACACTCACAGACACACATATATACACACACAGCTTACACACAGACACACACACACACTCACAGACACACATATATACACACACAGCATACACACAGACACACACACACACTCACAGACACACATATATATATATATATATACACATACAGCATACACACAGACACACACACACACATACTCTCAGACACACACAGCATACACATATATATATATATATATATATATATATACACTCACAGCATACACACAGACACACATACAGTATACACACACACACCACATACACACACAACATACACACAGACACACATACAGTATACACACAACATACACACATGCACACACAGCATACACATATATATACACACACAGCATACACACACAGCATACACAGACACACACAGCACACACACGCGCTAAATCCCTCACAAGGTCAAGATGGTGTGGGTGGTATTCCGGGTTAACCCTTGCTTCGTTAAAACCTTGTTCACATCGTTTTTTTCCGGACACAAATATTTGGAAATGTACAACATATTA
The DNA here is from genome assembly GCF_008315115.2 of Sander lucioperca. Lineage (NCBI taxonomy): Eukaryota > Metazoa > Chordata > Actinopteri > Perciformes > Percidae > Sander > Sander lucioperca. Next base: position 9,439,286 of record NC_050190.1, on the reverse strand, counting down.
AATATATGTTAATGACGTTCTTACCGTACACGCCCTGGCCGTGCACGCCCTGCAGGAAGCCGGTAAACAGCCACAGAAGACCGAACATTAAACCCATCTTCACATCCTCCTCTGGCCGCCTCTCTGCTTCTCTCCCGCCGGGGATGAGGTTGTCAGAACGGTTCCCCGCAGCCGCTGCTGCTCCTTCCTCCGCCTCCTCCGCTCCGGACGGCGTCCCTCCGTACGGAATCCGGCCCGGTGGCCGGTTCTCATCCACAAATCCAACTGTGTCCCCCGCCACCACCACCCCTAAAACCCCGGTCAGATGTGAAAGGAAGGAACGGTTCTGCTCACATCGAACATTAGCTTAAAAACCCGTTAGAAACAGTTGAAGAAGATCCGAACGTTAGCTTTTTTAAAAACCGTTGGACACAGTTGAAGAAGATCCGAACGTTAGCTTTTAAAAAACCGTTGGACACAGTGGAAGCAGAGCAGGTGCCTCAGCCGCGTCTCCTTGATGGTGACATTGTAGGAAAAAAAGATTAAAATTCAGGAGAAAAAAACGTCGGTGCGACACTATCTTCCGATAGGTAGGATGTTCACAAGTCCCCGCTGCCCCTCCGCCGAGTCCACCGGGCTCCTTGTCCGTTAACGTTAATCGGTACCGGAGTTACATCCATCATCCTGGATGAGAAGCGGTTCCCGCTCCATGTCAGCGGCTCGACGCGGCCCGTCAGGCCGGGCAGGAGACGCAGAGACTCGGGCTCCGTGACGCCGCTATGCCGCTCTGAGCTCCGGCAACGCGAAGAGGCAGAAGCGGTCAGTCCGGTGGACTCCGGTGGATTTTACCGGTGTGAGACGTCACTGAGCGAACCGAGCGGTAAAGACGAACAGAGTGGACAAGGATACGGCTTCCGGGAGGATATTTCCAAAATAAAAGCCCTATAACTAGACATTGCAATAGGCTATTTCTTCAAAACTTGTAATGTGTGGAGTTAAATAGCCCATGTCTAAAATATATTGTGTCACGAGTCATAAAAACAGTTGCTGCGTGTAATCCCCTCTATATTCTTATGTTATTTCTCGTTTGTATTGCCTCCTATGTTTCTATTTATTTATTTACTTTTTTTTATTTTCATAAGTTTGTGCACTTGTTGTTCACGTGCTATCATTGCTTACCTTTTGTAAACTGCATTTTGTCAATAAAAAAAAAAGTGTAATCCCCTCTCTCTCTGTCTACACTATCTACAATATAAATCATAAAAAGGGTCAAGTGAAAAAATTATTTGCTTACCCTGACTTAGCCTATAACTCACACATTGAATAATATTAATATGTCACTTTACTTCTTTACACATTGAGTTTGATTTAAATGCATTTTGCCTTTTTTATTTTGTCATTTGTAAATGTAGTTTTCCTTAATCCATTTCTTTTTTTTTTTTTTTATAAATGAACAATACAACAATTACAAAGTTGAACTGACAAGATGTGCAAATCGAGTAAAGTGACCAGTGCAAAGAATCGTTCATAAAGTGCATCTAGAGTCTCTCATACAGCGCCTCCTTTACCGAGTCCTTTGCCTCCCTTTTGTTTTTAAATTACTGGACTATAATGCAACATTTTTAAATGATTAGAAACATAAATTCGGTCTTTGTCTTGTGGTCAAAGTGGGAGAATTGGACCACTATTAATTTAGCTCCATAACATATTTCTTTTAAAAGCTTACCTTCAGTCCCTAATTTAAAAACATTGGGACTAACTACTAATCAGTAATTGTATTAAAATTACCACACAAAATAAGTTTGTAGCCAACTGTCAAAAGCTCTCCAAGTCTTTTAAATAGTTGAGTTTTTCTAACTCTATCAGGAGCAGTGTACACATTTATGACATGATATTTTTCATTTTCAGATTTCTTAATCCATTTCCAGGTGGTGGCATGCGGCTGTTGAGGGGGGACTTTGGAGAAGCGCAGCATCGAGTCGCCGGCTCCTCATTTGCATAAAGTTCAATCCAGGAGCACGTTCATTCCCAAACGGCGTGCACCGTGTTGCTACGGTTTCCGTGTTGAACAACATGTTTCCTCTGAAGGGTGTGAAACAGCTTAGAGTTATGTTTTCTCTCGTTTATTGGCTGGGTCCCAAATACAAAACTTGAAAATGTCAACACATATGTTTATTTTTAAAGTGCCCATATTATGAAAAAATCACTTTTTCTGGGATTTGGGGTGTTATGTTGTGTCTCTGGTGCTTCCACACACATACAAACTTTGATAAAAATCATCCATGGTGTTTAGAGTGAGATACGGTTTCTGAATGTGTCCTGCCTTCAGTCTCTGGGTCAGCTGGTCAAAATCTGCACGGCTTGTGACATCACAAGCCGAAACGAGCAGGCTAACCGCAACCATTAGCTCGTAGCGTTAGCATGCTAACGCTATGGCTAACGCTAGCATGCTAAAGCTAGCATGCTACCTCGTTCTCAATAGCAAAGCACTGCTACAACACACACAAGTTCACCATAATCTCCAAAAGAACTACTTCCATGTGCGCCCTCATTTAGAAGTCTCCCAGCTAATCCTGCCTTGTAACTGACTGAAGTTGTAGAAACAGCCTTTCTTTTACTGTCTATGGAGCTAGCTAGCTGACATGATCTACATCTGAGCTACTGGGCATGTGCAGTGCAATCAAAGATAGTACAGAAGAAGAAGAAGAAAAGAGGTCTCACTCTGTAGCTAAAACAGAGACCAGCTGAAAAGAGGATCTGCAGCAGTGAGAGAGAGCGGTGCAGTACAACAACAATATGGTGTTTATTGAAAATTAAACCATGTAAACCTATTCTGGTACAACCTTAAAATACAATTATGAACCTGAAAATGAGCATAATATGGCTGCTTTAAAGCAGATTTTAAGTTACATTGTAACAATTTAACAATTCGCCCTTATGAAATCCAATCACGGCACGGCTGTCTTGGAACGCAATAGACAGACGCTTAAATTCAACTAAAATGTAACAGTGAACAATCAGTGTTGGACCTCCAGTCTGTTGAGATGATCTCCAAACTCACCATAAAACGTTAAGTTTTTTGCGTCCTGCTGCTCCCATCGTCAGCCAGGTAATATTATTTTTACTAAAGCAGTATATGAAATCAGATGTATTACCTATCACCATTTAGTTGTTTGGTGTTATTTAAGATATTTATTTAATATCTGGTCATGCCAGATGTAATTATTCCACTAATTTTTTAAACAATGCAATTACCCGTTTGAGCCACCAGGGGGGCAGTGCTCCTCCTGCCCCCCCCAGCAAACTCCATGGGGTCAGACCATCTGCTAGGGGGCCGAGACTGAGAGCTATATGGATAAATATGCACCAAACAAGCCACTTTGAAATTCTGCTCTTTTCATGAATAAAAAAGTTGGGTGACCCCCCCCACCCAGACTAAAAAATTTTGGATGACCCTCCCCTCGGCAAAAAATAAAAAGACATGACCCTCCCCTATTTTCCTCCGGTGGTCCATTCCATAAATACCGAACGGTCCCTTAGGGATGTTACCAAAGAATTTCTAATAAGGGAAGAAGTTCCACTCTCTCGTTACTTCCGGCTTGCAGTTCCACCAGAGTTCCATATAGGGGGCGCTCACAGGCCAGTGCAGAATGAATGGGACTCTATGGAGCTATAGCCCTCAAAATCCACTTTTCTCAGGATATAATTTTTTGTCTAGTAATTTGAATGTTGCATTTGAAAGGGGAGGCTAAGAAAATACACACTGCTGCGTGTTAGATTTTTTTAAAGTGGCTTTTTTGTTCTAAAAAGCCTTTTAAAATGTCAATGACGTCATACACATATACGGCCAGAGATTCTGCTTTACGGCGAGCTCTGAGTCACTTCCTTTTTTCTCTCGAGGCATCGACAACACAGCTGACAGGTTAGACTCTCCCTGTTAATACTACACAGCTGACAGGTTAGACTCTCCCTGTTAATACACAGCTGACAGGTTAGACTCTCTCTGTTAATACACAGGCTAGAAAGAGGTTTGCTAATGTTTTAAAGACCACGCCGAAATATTCACTCTGGCATTCTGGTTCTGCTTCGGATGCCGTCAAGCGGGATCTCCGATCGTAATCAGTCCTTCACTGACCAATCAGCATTCATTAGCAGAATGCTAGCGTGTTATGGGCAACAACGACTCAACCTGTAACAAATCGAAAGGGCGTAAGTACTCGTTCATTCAACTTTTGACCTATAATCCATGTTGAACTTGCAAAAACTACAATCAAATCTGAGATTTCTCAACAACAATCAGGCGAAAGAGACAAATTTAGCCGTCTAGCTCCATAGGGTCCCATTCATTTTGCACTGGACCGTGATCACCCCCAGTGGAACTCTGGTGGAACTGCAACCAAAGTAGGTACAATGGGGCTGAATAGGGAGTGGAACGGCTTTCCGTAGACGGGCTTTGATGTTACTTATTCCAATTACTCCTCCAATGCATTAACCAAACTAGCACACAGAAACCCCCCCATGACTTGGTTCAGTCTCATGGTGTCAGTGATGACATCATCATTGCTGCTGGTTTGGCTCCTCCCCAAAACATTTCTGCATGATGGACCGAACAAAAAACACAAAGAAATGTTTAAAAAATGTTGGGTTTTTTTGTTTTTTTTAACCCTCGTGTTTTGTCTTCCCGTCGACCGTGCAACTTTTAGTTTTTCTGGATCTGGATCTGGATTTTTTTTTTTTAACATTTTGGTCATTTTTTAAAGACACTTTAGTCAGTTTTTCCAATGTTTTGTTGATGTTTTCTGTGCATATTGACATTTTTTAAACTTTTTTTCTACGTTTTTGTCACTTTTCCTGATATTTATAAAGCTTCTTTTTTTTTTTTTTTTTTTACATTTTTGTCACTTTTTCCAAATTTTTTGTCGTTCTTTAAAAAAATTCAAAATTTCTAAAACTCAAATGCTCTAAAATTAAAAAAAAAAAAACAAACACCCAAATTCAATGAAAGTAGTGAACTGATTATTTATATTACTTGTGACGAGCGTTGTAGGGAACCATCCACTTTATTTATTTTTTTGACAATTTGGTTGAAAGAAACCCAAATTTCTGATATAGAAACTTTTTGAAAATGGGTCAAATGTGTAGAGATTGAAATATTATTAAAATTGCTGTATTTCGTATTAGTTATACGATATATATATATATAGTTATTTTGTTTAGTTATTTTTTAAATTATTTTTTTTTTCACGAAATAGAAACCCCTCTACCAGTTTTTGGGAGGTTTTGTTATTACATAATCTATTATTTATATCACCACTTTTTCCCAAATTGTATAAGCTTTTATTTTGAAGAGCCAGTTTCCGGCCCCTGGGTGACTAACTGCAGCTGGTTTGACCGTTAAGCGGAGTCTGCCCGCCGCGCGCAACATCACGAGCCGCTGATTTCTGGCCGTGACTGTAAAAAAAAATCACATCCCTCACGAGACAAGTCAGAGGAGCCCGTAGGCGGCACGCGGGGTGGAAAATGACAGCGCGAGCCATCACTGCGCACGTGTGTGATGTTCTTTTTTTTTTCCCGGGCATCCTGGCAGAGGCGGGAAACAGAGACTACACACGGACTGATGAAAGGTGGATGTTTATTGAATGAAGATTACAATCTGTTGTTCTCTTTTAAAAGTCTTCTGTTGTAAAATCAAAAGGTTGTTTCTGTCTTCTTTTTCCTTTCCACTGCAGGCAGATAACGAAAGATACGTTTCTGACGTTTTCAATGCTTTTTTTAGACAGTTTAGTTACCTTTTTTACGTGTTTTTGTCGCATTTTTTAGATGTTTCTGTCGCATTTTTTAGACATTGTTTTATGTGCTTTTGTTGCCTTTTTGGCACCTTTACTACTAACCTTATACTATTCATCCTGATATATATATCTTTATTTATCTATAGTTTATTGTTTTTTTACTGTTTGTTTACTTTTTATTTACTTCCTATATTTAGCTAAAAGTTTATTGTTATTGTTATTCTTATACTGTATTTTTTTATACCTCTTTATTTTCTATACAAGTGTTCTGTAAGCTGCTGAAATCTGCTGCCGGAAATCTGATTTGTCATCCCAAAAGGATCACTAAAGAGAAGTCTAAGTCTAAGGATATCTTGTTTCAGCAGTTAGAGCGTCTTCACTAAAGTCAACATCTCCGTCTATAATGCAGAGAGCAGTTATATCTTTACTCTCTTTGGATGTTTTTTATTCTCCAGTCTTTGTGCTAAAACCCAACATCACTGTCCGTCCACACCGCCGCCGACTTGATCTTCTGAAGATACAGGAAGTCATTCATTTTCAATGGAAGCTGCTTCTCTCAGCTGCAAGGAGCGGAAAATCTGTCGGCGTCACGTTTTGGGCGTTTTGAGCGACCAGAGCGTCAATCAGAAAGTTGAAAGTAGGTCAACTTTATGGTAATGAGCTATGACGCAGTTCAGCGGCAACCAATCAGAATATAGACGTCCTTCACGCTGGCTGATTCCAGAGAAACATACGATGTAAACTTTGGTTCCTACCAAAACATTAGTTCAGAGAAAAAGGAGGAGAAGCTCATCATGGCCGTTGCTGGGTTCCCTATCATTTATGATATTTGCGTATAGGGACCAGTTAACGTTACCTGCCGGTCACATGGTCTCTAAACAGTCCGCTCACGGTGAAGTCCTGCACGGATCAACAGCTGGCGGCTGCTCGCTCTGCCTGCACGCTGCTGCGGTTCAGCGGCTAACGAGCGAGCTAACTGCTAACAGACACCGCTGCGACCAACAACCAATACACATTCTGTCATTATATATGTCATTTATAAAAGGTTTCTAGTGTCAGTGTATTGGCCGTGCAGTGGCTGCTTGATCTTTTTCCATGATGAACATAGAATGCTGCTACGTCAGAGCGGCCAAAGCCTCAAACAGCTTCCCCGGACTTTCTGACCAGCGTCCTCGACCGGGCGGCCAGAGCTTCTTTGCAGCTCAAGTCGGCGGCGGTGTGGACGTACATAGAGATGTACAAGAGGAGTTTATTAAATGTTGGACTGCTCCTTTATTGTTGAGAAACTTGTGTTCAGACTCTACCTCGGCCCATAACAATAAAAAACCCTTTCTCTGTCTCTTAATCGTCAGCTTTCACAGTGTCACGAATTTTAACCGAATTTCGAGAAAAATCTGCAAAAGAAAATGGGAATGATTTCATCCACAACCGTACGCGACCTCCACGATTATTAGCTGTTGACTTTATATTTCAACAGAAATGTCGGCCACGGAGGTCGAGGTTTTGGCGGATTAAAGAAGTCCACGTTGTCACTTTTTTCTGACCTTTTGTGACTTTTTTTGTTCCTTTTTTTTCAACCTTTTTGAGGCTTTATCCGATGTTTTTGGAAGTAAGCAGCTTTGTGTGAGAGTATTGTTATATAACAGGCTTAACAAAATGTTCTGTATTTGAACTGTAGCTACACACATACTTTCTGTTTTTAATTACGGGCCAAAGTCCAGGTAACGAGCTGCAAGAACATCTATGGTATTTTACAGATTTGTCGTGCCCCATTAAAGGTGCTGTAGGTAGGATGGTGAAGATCCAGACCTTAGCCAAAACATTAACAACTTCTCAGTCCCTCCCCTCTTTCCGCTAAAGCCCAAAACGGTCTCCTAAGCCCCTCCCCCCACAAGGGAGAATGAATGCGTGTGCATGAGCAGTGATTGACACGCAGTTAGACACGCCCCCTGGCCCTGATTGGTGCATCTGAACAGTTAGACACGCCCCCTGGCCCTGATTGGTGCATCTGAACAGTTAGACGCCCCCCCTGGCCCTGATTGGTGCATCTGAACAGTTAGACACGCCCCCTGGCCCTGATTGGTGCATCTGAACAGTTAGACACCCCCCCCTGGCCCTGATTGGTGCATCTGAACAGTTAGATACTACCCTTGGCCCTGATTGGTGCATCTGAACAGTTAGACACGCCCCCTGGCCCTGATTGGTGCATCTGAACAGTTAGACGCCCCCCCCTGGCCCTGATTGGTGCATCTGAACAGTTAGATACTACCCTTGGCCCTGATTGGTGCATCTGAACAGTTAGACACGCCCCCTGGCCCTGATTGGTGCATCTGAACAGTTAGACACTCCCCTGGCCCTGATTGGTGCACCTGAACAGGGAGCGGTGTATTTTTGTAAATCTCTCTCCAGGCTGTAGGTGGAGCCAGAGGAGCTGGATTTATTTTAATAACCTGCTTCCTGTAGTTCTACTGGAACATAGGGTCAGTTTCAGCAGATATGACAGAAAGTTAGTTTTAGAAGTCTTGTGTAGTATTCTATTATTATTTCATGTATATTGTTTCCTATTTAATTTTTACTCTGTATTTGTGCTGTGTGTCTGATATTTTGCTGCTGCAATACCGTTATTTCCCATTTTTTTAATCTATCTATCTATCTTACCTACTGCACCTTTAATATGAAGCCTTGGCCCCCCAACGTGAATAGCCATGGGAGTAGATGTTTGGCTGAGTTCATTTCTATTGGGAGGGAGGGAGGATGGATGGAGGAGGGAGGGAGGAGGGAGGGAGGATGGAGGAGGGAGGGAGGGTGGAGGGAGGGAGGATGGATGGAGGATGGAGGGAGGGAGGATGAAAAGAGGAGGATGGAGGAGAGAGGGTGGAGGGAGGGAGGATGAAAAGAGGATGGAGGAGAGAGGGTGGAGGGAGGGAAGATGGAGGGAGGAGGGAGGGAAGATGGAGGGAGGGAAGATGGATGGAGGGAGGGAGGAGGGAGGGAGGTGGCGAAAACATCAAAAAAGCGTCCGAAAGGTCTTAAACTCTCAACTAAAATGCAGGAAAAGAGAGAAAGCGTGGAGTCTGATCCAGACTCTCAGACTTGTTTTCTAAGTGAAGTTTAAAGACTAAAAGACTTGAGACTTTAATATGATTCCTTTGTTTTTATTTA
>NC_050190.1:9420356-9425356 GCF_008315115.2 Sander lucioperca | reverse complement strand
CTCCCCGGTAAAGTCTACTCCAAGGTGCTGGAAAGGAGGGTTCGGTCGATAGTCGAACCTCAGGTTGAAGAGGAACAATGCGGATTCCGTCCTGGTCGTGGAACAACGGACCAGATCTTTACTCTCGCAAGGATCCTGGAGGGAGCCTGGGAGTATGCCCAACCGGTCTACATGTGCTTTGTGGATCTGGAGAAGGCGTATGACCGGGTCCCCCGGGAGATACTGTGGGAGGTGCTGCGGGAGTATGGGGTGAGGGGGTCCCTTCTCAGGGCCATCCAATCTCTGTACGACCAAAGCGAGAGCTGTGTCCGGGTTCTCGGCAGTAAGTCGGACTCGTTTCAGGTGAGAGTTGGCCTCCGCCAGGGCTGCGCTTTGTCACCAATCCTGTTTGTAGTATTTATGGACAGGATATCGAGGCGTAGTCGGGGTGGAGAGGGGTTGCAGTTTGGTGAGCTGGGGATCTCATCGCTGCTTTTTGCGGATGATGTGGTCCTGATGGCATCATCGGCCTGTGACCTTCAGCACTCACTGGATCGGTTCGCAGCCGAGTGTAAAGCGGCTGGGATGAGGATCAGCACCTCTAAATCTGAGGCCATGGTTCTCAGCAGGAAACCGATGGAGTGCCTTCTCCAGGTAGGGAATGAGTCTTTACCCCAAGTGAAGGAGTTCAAGTACCTTGGGTATTGTTCGTGAGTGAGGGGACAATGGAGCGGGAGATTGGTCGGAGAATCGGCGCAGCGGGTGCGGTATTACACTCAATTTATCACACTGTTGTGACGAAAAGAGAGCTGAGCCAGAAGGCAAAGCTCTCAATCTACCGGTCAGTTTTCGTTCCTACCCTCACCTATGGTCATGAAGGCTGGGTCATGACCGAAAGAACGAGATCCAGGGTACAAGCGGCCGAAATGGGTTTCCTCAGGAGGGTGGCTGGCGTCTCCCTTAGAGATAGGGTGAGAAGCTCAGTCATCCGTGAGGAGCTCGGAGTAGAGCCGCTGCTCCTTCGCGTCGAAAGGAGCCAGTTGAGGTGGTTCGGGCATCTGGTAAGGATGCCCCCTGGGCGCCTCCCTAGGGAGGTGTTCCAGGCACGTCCAGCTGGGAGGAGGCCTCGGGGAAGACCCAGGACTAGGTGGAGGGATTATATCTCCAACCTGGCCTGGGAACGCCTCGGGATCCCCCAGTCGGAGCTGGTTAATGTGGCTCGGGAAAGGGAAGTTTGGGGTCCCCTGCTGGAGCTGCTACCCCCGCGACCCGTTACCGGATAAGCGGAAGAAGATGGATGGATGGATGGATGGATGGATGGTAACTCTGCCATTCATATTTATTCTGTTAATTTGATATTGTGTGTAATTTTAGTTAGTTTCTTGTCTCTTATCTTTTGGTTTCTTATCAGTATTTTATTTTATTTCTATTTTATTTGGAGGATGCGCTGGAGACGTTGGCCCAGTCTAAGCATCTCTCCATCACATCTTTTACTGATTATGTGTATATTAATCCATAGAATTTGTATATGTGTAAATGAATGAATTAAATATGAATGTGTGCGTGTCCTCACCTGGTCCATCAGGCCGATCTCGTCCCCGTAGTTGACGACCGGCGCGCCGGGCAGCGTGAGCAGCAGCAGCGTGTGCAGTCTGACCAGTGCCGGGCCCACCAGTGAGGCCAGGTGACCCTCGGCGCGCCCCCCGAGGTTCCAGGCCAGCTGGGTCTGGCTGTGGGACGAATACAGCAGCTGCACAGACTGGGCCAGCTCGCCGGCGTCCGTGTTGCCGGGGCGGAGGACCCTGGAGACCAGCAGGTCCACGCCGCTGGAAGACAGGAGGGCCGAGACTTCTTCAGCCGCGGAGCGCTCAGTGACGCCAATCAGGACCCTGGAGACACACCAGACTTTGTTCTTTCGTAGGTTTGGTTTCAACATTGCTCCCCAGAGCCCCCCCACTCGTTATAACTGGGGACTCTGGGAAAACTGTCGGCGCCAAACACTTCATTTCCTTCATTCTACGAAACAAATACCTAAAATATATTATTAATACAGGACAGCTGAAGACATGAAGGGGGGAATGACATGCAGCAAAGGGCCGCAGGTCGGAGTCGAACCTGCGGCCACTGCGTCGAAGAGTGAACCTCTATATATGGGCGCACCGCTCTGTCAGGTGAGCTAACCGGGCGCCCGCTAGTTTTACACTTATTTTTAGACTATATCAGTCCCTCCAGAAAAACGTGATTATGTGATCTCATAATTCAATGCATAATCAGCCAAAGTCTGCATATTTCCGCGGGGGCCGCATTTTTTCAAATACGCTGCACTTTCGCTGCGTAAATTGCCGATTTCCGCGCAAAATATGCGGGGCTCGCATGATTTCATAATCCCCGCATTTTCATTGCAAAAAAGTCCCACATATCTTAGCAGAAAGTTGAAAAATGTTGCGTTTACTTCACACAAGAGCAGCCGTTTTCCCCTGTTGCCATGGGAACGTTATGAAGTGACGTAATTACGCGACGTGAACATCATCGAAAAGCTGCAAACCCCGCGATGAAGCCACGATGAAACCACAGTTTTTGCAAGTTCCCGCAATTTCATCGCACAAAATTGCATAAATATCCCGCATATTCCATCACATTTTTTAAGAAAACATGCCGCATAATCAAGGATTTTTGCCCAAAACAATCACAAAAAAACTCCCCATTTTTCTGGAAGGACTGATATATGGTCAATAAACCTAATTTGTATGAAATTATGGCCATTTTTTTAGTTACAAACTCTTGGTATTATGAATTATTTTAGCTAATAGTTAAGATCAGAGGAACGTATGTTGATGCATAATTACAGCCTGTTTCCTGTATGGAACTATGCATGTTATTTTTGGGCAATTTAGTTGAAAGAAACCCGTATTTTTGATATAGACACTTTTTAAACGGTTCAATTTTGAGCCGAGGACAACACAAGGGTTAAAAATGGAAAGTATGTGTGTAGCTACAGTTCAAATACAGAACATTTTCTGTTAGGCCTGTTATATAAAGTCTCTCATACTAAGCTGCTCAGTTACGAAACCTAGATTATTATTCTAAGTGTCTGACAACATTATGAAAGGATCCCTACAGAGATAGACCTTTTAGTTAAAGAGTAAGATCCTTTTAGTTTAACATGAAACAGCCCCAAAATCACCATCACCAAACTCCACCAGACTCCATGTAAATAATCAGGACTTTTATCATCGTAAAACACACTTCATTCAAAGTGGACAGAAACTAAATAAAACTATCAAAAGCCGTCTTGGTTCATCTTTCCACTGTTCCAACAATCACCACTCTGGTTTGGTTGAAATAAACCCTTAATTCACCCATTTACATGTGGAGATATGCTGGCTCTATACACGCTAAAAGTAGTGATAATTTACATGGAGTCTGGTGGAAATATGCTGGCTCTATACACATTAAAAGTCCTGATTATTTACATGGAGTCTGGTGGAAATATGCTGGCTCCATACACACTAAAAGTACTGATTATTTACATGGAGTCTGGTGGAAATATGCTGGCTCTATACACGCTAAAAGTCCTGATTATTTACATGGAGTCTGGTGGAAATATGCTGGCTCTATACACACTAAAAGTCCTGATTATTTACATGGAGTCTGGTGAGTTTGGTGATGGTGATATCAGGGCTGTTTTCATGTTAAACTAAAAGGATCTTACTCTTTAACTAAAAGGTCTATCTCTGTAGGATCCTTTCCATAATGTTGTCAGACACTTAGAATAATAATCTGAGTCTGTCAGCACTTTTACTCAGTGGTCCCAGTTTGTTTTCTGACCTCTTGTCGGGGCGCTCCTCCGTCCCGTTCTGGACGATGGCTCGGATGTCGAGCCACAGAGACGGCACGACGCTGGCCACCCGCTCCACGCCGGCCAGCTGCACGCCGTCTACGCCTTCATTCATCCAGAAGACCAGAGCAGACTGAAGACAGGGAGACGCACAGTTCAAAACAGCAACTAACACGATTAATATGGGGATAATTCTCTATTCATTTGGTCTCTAAAACACCAGAAAATTGTGGCCTGATTTTTTATTGAAAACTAGTTGAGTTTTCACCTTGAGCCTCTCGGCCACGTTGGTCACGCTGATGTTGGAGAACCAGGGTCCAGACGATCCCCGGTAGTTTGGAGTCAGATCCAGAACCACAGAAATACCTGCAGAGGCACACACGTAGTCTCACATGTCCAGACCCTCCTCCACAGCGCTGTGGAGGAGGGTCTGGCTTAGGGTGACCAGATGAGAATGGGTAAAATTCAGGACGGACGAGACGGGGATGGGGGGTGTAACATGAATTTCAAAACTCCGCACCAAAATGATTTATTATTTTTATTCAGGAATTCAACTGTCTGTCATGTAAACCTGAAAATACAAATAAAAAATCAGCTCAGCAGCAGCTATTTTATTATATACATGGAGTCATCCTCCCGCTTAAAGAAGGATGAGACCAAAGTGTAGGTCTGTACAGTTGTGCTGTTAGTTATATGTAGTTTGATCTTGAATCCAGAGGTATTTCCCTACCCAGTCCTCCCGGTACCTGCAGAGATGTTTTTGCTTTTTAGCTACGTGTTCATCGGGTCCCGGGACGCCAGACTGAGCCTCCATTTCAACAATGAATGAATGAAAAATAGCAATGCGTGTTATCAAAATTCGCGCCTGGCCGCCTACGTACTGTTGCAGCCAATGAGCAGCAACAGTTTTTAATGTTCTATCAGAAATAGCTACTCGAGAGTCTGCTCTTGAGACTTTGCTCTAATTTTTGGGATTTTGGACAACTGCTTGGATTTCGGGACTGTCCCGAATTTTTTGGGACGTCTGGTCACCCTAGTCTGGCTAGTCCACACAGCATTAACAGGCTGCGGCCCCTGAATTGGGACCCAGCAAGCCAAACGCACACAAAACCGCCCAAATTTCTTGACATAAGCTGGCCAATTTGGCAACATTTTCTGCAGCCATTTGATTCAAACAGACCCA
>NC_050190.1:9410356-9415356 GCF_008315115.2 Sander lucioperca | reverse complement strand
AAATGCCTCAGAACACACTGAGGAGACGCCGACTTGAGCGTACGCTCTGCACGTAATACGTCTCCATAGCAGCAGGCGGCGCTGCTCTGTATTGTTTCCCAGAAAATGAAAACCGGCAGCTGATTGGACGAACGTGTTACATGGGTCTGGTTTCTCCAGGAAATTCACAGCCAGACTGTCATGGCGGCTCGTTCAGAATACGATCTCATATTGGACTAAAACAGTTCACCGAAACGTGTTTCTGAAAACATTTTAAGAGAGAAATAGGCCGTGCAGTTGCTGAATCTGTCTTCATTTCAGATCAACAAAGGTCAGTTTAAAAGATTTTCATCAGATTTTGAGAGGCTCATCCGCTCTCCATTTCCGGGTGAATCCCGACTGTCCTGTCTCTGACTGTCCTGTCTCTAACTGTCCTGTCTCTGACTGTCCTGTCTCTGACTGTCCTGTCTCTGACTGTCCTGTCTCTAACTGTCCTGTCTCTGACTGTCCTGTCTCTAACTGTCCTGTCTCTGACTGTCCTGTCTCTGACTGAACATGTCAGGTCGGCCAAAATGAAAGCCGACGGCTCCTCTGACGAACGACGGCACGAACACACCGAACAGACTCGAGTCACCGACCTCGCCAGACTGTCTGACGGCTGATTATCAGCTCTGTGTGTCAGCGTCCTAAAGCTAAACTCTCGCCAAAATGCAACCTAGGGTCTTTTTGTGAATGTACCCGAGTCAAACTTTCGTTTAAAAGCATATTTAGGACGGAATCACCACTTTTAAGATTGACCGTATTCTCGTTTTTGGGTCAAATGTCTTTTGAATGGGAGAGCTAAGGACACTTTGATGCTAGCCTCAAAATATCTATTTTTAAACCACTAAGAAGGCTCGACACAACATGAGACTTTGCTCCAAGTATCACCAGGAGCTCTACACCTTAACCAAAGGCACTCCCTCCAGAAAAACGTGATTATGTGATCTCATAATTCAACGCATAATCAGCCAAAGTCTAAATATTTATGCGGGGGCGCATTTTTTCAAATACGCCGCACTTTCGCCGCATAAATTGCCGATTTCCGCCCAAAATATGCGGGGCTTGCATGATTTCATAATCCCCGCATTTTCGTTGCAAAAAAGTCCCATATATCTTAGCAGAAAGTTGAAAAATGTTGAGTTTACTTCACACAATAGCAGCCGTTTCCCCGTTGCCATGGGAACGTTATGAAGTGATGTAATTCCGCGACGTGAACGTCATCGGAAAGCTGCAAACCCCGCGATGAAGCCACGATGGAACCGCAGTTTTTGCAAGTTCCCGCAATTTCATCGCATAAAATTACATAAATATCCCGCATATTCCATCACATTTTTTAAGAAAACGAGCCGCATAATCAAGGATTTTAGCCCAAAACAATCACAAAAAAACTCCACATTTTTCTGGAAGAACTGGAAAGCATTGACAACATTGGTTGTGTTCACAGAGTTTAGTAAAAAGAGGTTTTAACAACTCACGTTAGCTGTTGGTGTTTACGCTATCCACCGTTTTCCCAGTCCAAAATAGGCGATCTCAGAATGTGAATGAACGGACTCCATAGGAGGAAATGTCATTCTTACATGAGGCTCCTTTTTCAACTACGAGGTCAATATTGTGTTTCACTAACGACAAAACAAGAAATAATCCGTGCATTTATATGGAACTAAGCTTTAGGAGCTCTCCATCTTTACTCTCCTCCCTCGACTATTTCTGACTGGCTCGATAGACGGAGACCGGAAAACCAAGAGCTACGGTGAGTTGTTGAAAACCTTTTTTAGTAAACTCTGGGTACACAACCAATGTTGTCAAGTCTTTGGTTAAGGTGTAGAGCTCCTGGTGATACTTGGAGCAAAGTCTCATGTTGTGTTGAGCCTTCTTAGTGGTTTAAAAATAGATATATATATATATATATTTTTTTTTTTTATTCTTTATTTATAAAGAACAACACACATTAATCAACATTTCTGTAAATGCGCCAGTGTTAGCCAGCCGGCTAATTTTCAACTGTAGTAGCAAGATATTAGTACAGGTTAATCTACACAGACAGAAGTCAACGAGACACCCTACAGACAGCTAAAACAACAGAAAAGATTTCTCAGCTTGCCATGCAGAGCCACAGGAAGCATCAAAACCCCAGCACAGCTACACATCAACCAGTATCCACCTTCAGTATAGGGAGCCATGCAAACATCAGAACACAGTAACATAGACCTAACCCATCTCCTAACACCGCTCAACCATGCAAACATCAGAACACATACCGTATTTTCCGGACTATAAGTCGCACTTTTTTTCATACTTTGGCTGGTCCTGCGACTTATAGTCAGGTGCGACTTATATATCAAAATATTTACAATTTCACGTTTTTAAATGTTATTTCATGCTGAAAACATTACCGTCTAAAGCCGCCAGAGGGCGCTCTAGGCTTCTGACAACTATATGCTGCTCCTAAAGACAACTGAGAAAGAAAAGAAACTGCAGGTGACTGCAGGTAGTAAAATATCCAGCCGAAAACGGTAATCGAGCAGCAGAAAGAAAGTTTGGAGTGAGAGAGAAACTTGTAAAGGTGACTCTTACTGCAATGAAGGAAACAAAGAAAGCTAGTCGCGCGCTGAAAGCAAGATGGCCAGAGCTGGAGGAACGAGTCCACAGATGTAGATGCACGTCAACAGTGCAGTTACGTCTCCACGCCCTGGTAGTTGTTCTGTATTCTGTTGTATAGTTGAATAACTGTTAATGTGTTACGTTAACATACCGGACACCTACCGTATTCAGCCCCTTGTTCTGTGTGCTACTGTGTAGTTGAATAACTTGCCTTTCCAGATTAAATGTCTGTTCTTGATCTTGGATTTTGTGAAATCAATTTCTAAATAAATGCGACTTATAGTCCAGTGCGACTTATATATGTTTTTTTCCTGTTCATGACGCATTTTTTGACTGATGCGACTTATACTCCGGAGCGACTTATAGTCCGGAAAATACGGTAGTAACATAGACCTAACCCATCTCCTAACTAGGGCTGCCAACTCTTAGTCGATTAGTCGACTAATCGGTCGTTTTGGTCTTAGTCGACTAAGATTTCTTTAGTTGATGAGTCATTTTTATGCTTATTCATGCTTAATTACTCATTTCCATGAAACTTATGAGCACATTTCTGGTAAACACAAGATTTAAAGTGGTGCTTTTGCAGGATTAATTGTGGAGAAAGTCAGTTTTACAGATGGTTCATTAACTACATTTATATTGTGCTTTTCTAGTCTTAACCACCTCTCAAAGAGCACAGCTCTGTCGATTACATCAACTAATCCATTAATCGACAAAATCATATAAGTGTTAGTCGACTAAGAATTTCTTTAGTCGAGGACAGCCCTAGTCCTAACACTGCCCAACCATGCAAAGCCGCAGCAGCAGTAATGAAATGAAGATACTAGGCTACATCACTCGTTAGGTATGCGTTAATATAGCACTGATTGATAAGATGGTAAAATATTTAAAATACAATTTAATTTTTCATACATCCCCAAGAAATGCAGAGCGAGCTAAATTTGATACTGGGCAAGATATCAACACATCAGACATGTTAGCATCAATTTTGATGTGATCATAGTAGTGTCCCTAGCTCTCCCATTCAAAAGGCCATTTGACCGAAAACGACAATACGGTCAATCTTAAAAGTGGTGATTCCGTCCTAAATATGCTTTAAAATGAAAGTTTGACTCGGGTACATTCACAAAAACAGGACTAGGTTGAATTTTGGTGAGAGTTAAGCCTGATTCACACGGGACGATTTTAAAATTGTCGGCCGATTTTCCAATCCTGAGAGACTCCACACACGGCGATATAAAATCACGGTCTACCAGTTTTGGTCGTACAGCGTGTGGTGCGCAGCACACGGCAAAATCAACGATCACACACGAACCGATCTGACTCCCGAGCATTCCCAGGTCAGACGGGAAATCTCGCAAAATCCCTCGAGATCAAACGTGACTTCAGAGTAAACAATCGAGGATCGACGAAGAGGATTCAGTGGCGATAGTTTGTAGTTGGTTTTTAACCGAAAAAAAAACGTTATCAAAAGAAAAGGCGACGGTCGAAGAAGTGGAGACAACGCGAGCATGGACTATACTTGCTCTACTTATCTCCGACGTCCACCGGACTTTCTGGTGCGCCGTGCCGCCAGCTGTTTTGATGTTGTTTCCCGGTGCTTTCCTCGCCGCCTCGTCACCTCTCTTTCTGATTGGCTACACGCCACAGTCCACAGGCTGCGTGCTCGTTTGTCCCCGGGGGACACCACACACGAGAAGGAATCGGGCCAAAACAATCCAACATGTTGGATATCCCCGATTTGAGATGGGAGCGGTCCCGACGTCCTTCCGAGCAGACGAGAGCAGTCTTAACACACCACACACGGCAGGAACATCTGATCAGATTATTTTACCATAATCAGAGCATCCTTAAGATTGTCAGAAGGGGGGAATCGGGGCTAAAATCGGCCTAATTATCCTGCCTTGGGAACCAGGCTTTAGGCTTTAACTCCAAGTCTTCCAGAGGCCAAAGCCGATTCCAAAGACCGCTGTTCACCTGCAGCAGCAGCAGCAGCCATAAGCCCCGCCCACCCACTCTACACACGATGTGATTGGCCTGACTAGAGTTTGGTTTTTCCAGCTTGTAAGCCAACGGAGAGTTGCTAGACGACCCCGGCTACGTGTAGATGTCTAGGTTAACTTTATGTGTCACTAACAGGAGAAAAGTTCCCCTTCCTGACAGGAACACCTCTACATTACCCATCAGCCCCAGCTGCATTTTCCTTTGACACAGTATGTTCAGGGTCACCTTTAATAAGTACGTAAGTTGCAGCTCTATAGAATAGATCAACAATAAAAGATATCTGAGAAAAAGGTGGAATTATGTTTTTTTATTTTATATCACAAGAAAGCTGTTTCCAAGGCAGAGAATGATCCTTCAACCTTTTTATACTTTCA
>NC_050190.1:9402856-9407856 GCF_008315115.2 Sander lucioperca | reverse complement strand
TCTCCCTCCCTCTCTCTGTCTCTCCCTCCCTGTCTCTCTCTCCCTCCCTCCCTCTGTCTCTCTCTCTCTCTCCCTCCCTGTCTCTGTCTGTCTCTCCCTCCCTCCCTCTCTCTGTCTCTCCCTCCCTCTCTCTGTCTCTCCCTCCCTCTCTCTGTCTCTCCCTCCCTGTCTCTCTCTCCCTCCCTCCCTCTGTCTCTCTCTCTCTCTCCCTCCCTGTCTCTGTCTGTCTCTCTCTCCCTCCCTCCCTCTGTCTGTCTCTCCCTCCCTCCCTCTCTCTGTCTCTCCCTCCCTCTCTCTGTCTCTCCCTCCCTGTCTCTCTCTCCCTCCCTCCCTCTGTCTCTCTCTCCCTCCCTGTCTCTCTCTCTCTCCCTCCCTCTCTCTGTCTCTCTCTCCCTCCCTCTGTCTCTCTCTCTCTCCCTCCCTCTCTCTGTCTCTCCCTCCCTCTCTCTGTCTCTCCCTCCCTGTCTCTCTCTCTCTCCCTCCCTCTCTCTGTCTCTCTCTCCCTCCCTCTGTCTCTCTCTCTCTCCCTCCCTCTCTCTGTCTCTCCCTCCCTCTCTCTGTCTCTCCCTCCCTCTCTCTGTCTCTCCCTCTCTCTGTCTGTCTCTCTCTCTCTCTCCCTCCCTCCCTCTGTCTCTCTCTCTCTCCCTCCCTCCCTGTCTCTCCCTCCCTCTGTCTCTCTCTTTCTCCCTCCCTCTCTCTGTCTCTCTCTCCCTCCCTCTGTCTCTCCCTCCCTCTCTCTGTCTCTCCCTCCCTCTGTCTCTCTCTCCCTCTCCTTCTCTCTCTGTCTCTCCCCCCCCCCCCCCCCTCTCCCTCCCTCCCTCCCTCCCTCTCTCTCTCTCTGAGAGTTAGAAGTCAGAGTTATGGTGATATAGACCATTTAACATTTTCTTTACATTTTCTTTTTAAATACTTATTAATTATTTGCCCTTTTCATAACCTGCCCCTGCAAAACGTCTATGCACGTCCCTGCTGAAAAGTGACTTTCTTCTCATCAAACTGTATATTTAGTTTGTTTGGACACACGGGACGGACTGACACACCGACCTGAGCCACGGAGGGCGACAGAGAAGAGGTGGCCATCATGCCGAAGGGATGTGCCCCGCCCTCGCCGCCCCTCAGCCCTGAGATCTTAAAGATGGCGCTGGGCTTCTCGTTGGTGATGAAGCCGAGCAGCTGCCACACCGGGCCGCCGCTCGCCGGGTCCGGGAAGGAGAAGTACACGGCGCCGCCCATACCGGTGGGGAACGGCACCGTGCCCAGCATGAACACCACCACGTGGTTTACGCTCTCATAGTCCGGCAGGTTGAACACGAACTTGTCCGGAGACACCTGCACCGCGTCCGTCTGCACCAACCGGCCGGCGACCAGACACCCGAACATCTCCGCTGGCAGCGAGCAAGGAAATGACGCTTAACTTTCTCTCTTCGCCTGTAGCTTCTCTTCTTTCTAAAATAAAAAAGGATAAGATAGACTTTATTAATCCCACACTCACAGCAGTGCAAAAGAAATAAAGGCTGTGTCTCAAACCGCCTAATGTCACACTTCAAACACTTAGTTTTAAGTATATAGTGGAGATAACGCAAAAAGTCAGAGCACTGAAAGTACCAGACCAGTACTCGTTCAGAATACGATCTCATATTGGACTAAAATAGTTCACCGAAACGTGTTTCTGAAAACATTTGAAGAGAGAAATAGGCCGTGCAGTTGCTGAATCTGTCTTCATTTCAGATCAACAAAGGTCAGTTTAAAAGATTTTACTCAGATTTTGAGAGACTCGAGTCACGCTCATCCTGCTCCCCGTTTCCTGGTTAGCTCTCCACCAATCAGATGGCTCATTTGAGTCTGACTGCCGGCAGAGCCCGCCCCGCCGATTATACATGTCAAATCAGACAAATTGAAGGCTGACGGCCCCTCTGACGGACGACGACACGGACACACTGAACTACAGGCTGAAGGTTTAATGACCTGCTTCATGTAGTTCTACTGGAAAATAGGGTCAGTTTCAGCAGATATGACAGAAAGTTAGTTTTATAAGTCTTACCTACTGCACCTTTAAGTAGATATAGGAGAAAAGATATACATAAAGTATAAGAAATAGAAAAAATGGAATTAGTTATAATAATAATAGTAATAAAAACAAACATATTTACACAATAAACACCCTTATATAAACACAGATATACAGATGAGTAAGGTGCAGATGAATAGATCTTGTTGATGTATATCAATATGTTATGATGTCATGCTGAAATAAAGTTTTAATAAAAATGTATATTTTAAACTTGTGGACACTGTAGCTTGTTTTCCCTAAAACCTCTGACTAAATGTGATTTTATATGTTTACATGTACCTCTTTCTTTATTTTTAATATATCTGTTATTTTTGAATTATTTCGAGTTTTTTTAGACATATTTTTGTAAAAATTATATTAGATTTGTTTGTGCTCAAAAAATAAATAAATAAATAAATAAATTATATATATATATATATATATATATATATAAATTATATATATATATATATATATATATATATATATATATATATATATATATATATACACACACACACACAATTAATACTAACTAATAAGTAATATTTTCACCCAGGAAACGCGTGTTCGTTCCGTGTATTTTAATCCAAATCACGATATTTTTCCGCCGTAGCTGTATCCCCTCTAGCCTCAACTGACAGCTAACCGTCAGCCGTTAGCCGTTAGCCTCGCTGTTAGCCAGCCCGCCGTAGCTGTATCCCCTCTAGCCTCAACTGACAGCTAGCCGTTAGCCGTTAGCCTCGCTTATAGCTAGCCCGCCGTAGCTGTATCCCCTCTAGCCTCAACTGACAGCTAACCGTCAGCCGTTAGCCGTTAGCCAGCCCGCTTGAATGTAAACAGTTAGCTTTAGCTTCAGTGTAGCAGCTTCCGAAGAACTCGGCGGAACTTGTGTAAAAGTAACCGGTAAAAGAGGCTCGACTCCCGCTGCGGGTGGTATTGTTCATGAAGGCAGGTCTGTAACGGACCGGTAGAAACTTCTAGAACAGCCCGTTGTGGTTCCGACTCCGCTGCTCGAGTAACAAATGTTCGTCGTCCTGCCCTGGATGATAGTCAGCCCTTTTTCAGGCTGACAGGCGCATGTTGCCCTATTTCGCTCTAAGTATAGCCTGCTTTTAGCCCATCTGGCGAAATAGCATTACCATTTGAATTGTCCAGGGAAAGCAAACCGTGGTTTTGACCGTGATAATGACGTCTTTAGGTAGGTAAACTCTGCACGTAGTAAAGATAGTCTGCCTGGGAGACAGCCTTCAGGGAGAAAGTCAGTATGATGTTGGCTGTGTAGCCGATCGATGATTCGTTCATCAGCCAGCAAGCACAACCGGAAGTGAGGATCATAAAGAATAAAAGCAAAAGTGTCGTAAAACATCTTTAAAGTGGCAATACAATTTTTTTTCAATTAAAAAAAAGCACAAAAACATCTCAAAAAAATTGTCGTAAAAAAACTCATAAAAGTAAAAAATTCAAAAAGGTCAAAATGTGACAAATGTTTGAAAAAGCGCCAAAAAAATTGTCCAAAAAAATTGTCCAAAAAAAACCTCGAAAAAGGAGACAAAAACTCTGATAAAAGCAACAAAAATGTTGAAAAAAAATGACATATATATATATATATATAAAATCTTTAGCCCAGTTATTATTATTGTAATTTACACATGTGGTGTACCTAGAACATTTTTAAATCGATAAAAAAAAAACACTTAATTAACTTTGTTTTATTTTGAAAAACGGTAACCGGATGTATTCTGTTGGTTTTCGCTGACTTGACAGTGACACTACTGTTACTCAGTCGGTTCAGTCGCGAGCAGAACAGCTCTACGGTGACGTTAAGAGCATCAAAATAAACGGAAATAAACTTTCTGCTCTTTTTGTTTCTGAACGGACACTTCACGCTTCGGATCAACGGTTTTTAACGGACACCAACAGGTAAACAGTCCCGGTTTTTCTTTATCTCGGCTTGTCTCTAAACTTCTGCTCGTTAGCTAACCCGGTTAGCCACCCGATGCTAGCTGCAGTTTTGGGGGTTTAAACATGAATGAAGAAGCTGTTAGACACTTTATACACACACACACACACACACACACACACACATACATACATACATACATACACACACACATACACACACATACACATACACATATACACATACATACATACATACATATACACACACACACACACACGCATACACATACACATACACACGCATACACATACACACACACACACACACACACACACGCATACACACACACACACACACACACACACACATACACACATATACACACGCACATACACAGACACGCACACACACATCGACGCACATGCACAGACACACATGCACACACACGCACATACACAGACACGCACGCACGCACGCACACACACATGCACACACAGACACACGGACACACACACACACACAGACACACACACACACACATACACACGCACTTACACAGACACACACGCATGCACACAGGCGTACACACACACACACACACATGGAGGCAGTTTGTGTTATATATCAGCTGCTGACACACTTATGTACATGTTGTACAAACTATTGATGCGTTTAAAGGTCTTTTAATGTGTCTGTTAAACGGGACACTTTTTACATTCTGGTTAATTTAAAGTTAATGTGACTTTGAGCAAAGTAACTTACTACATTTGGTGGTGATGGACCAGTGGATAGGACCCATGCCTTTGGTGTAGGAGACCTGGGTTAGATTCCCACTGAGATACATCTACCAACGTGTCCCTGAGCAAGGCACTTAACTCCTAGTTACTCCAGAGGAGTGTTACCTCTGATATATATAGACATTATAAGTCTCTTTGGATAAAAGCATCAGCTAAATGACATGTAATGTACATTTACTCGACTGTACGATTTTGAGGTACCTCAAACACACACACACACACACACACACACACACACACACACACA
>NC_050190.1:9387856-9395356 GCF_008315115.2 Sander lucioperca | reverse complement strand
ATTAACTGACAACATAAGTTATACCAGTTACAGTTCTCAAGGACGCACGCACACACGGACGCCACAGCACGGACGCCACGGCACGGACGCCACGGCACGGACGCCACAGCACGGTCGCCACAGCACGGACGCCACAGCACGGTCTCTTTCTCCTTTCTCTCAACTTTTCCGCCGTGTGTGGCGTGTACCCGCTCGCGGTGTGAAGCGTGTCGGCGCTATTCTCCACATGTAGGAACCTGGTGAATTAACCTGCAACATGTCAGCTGTTTGGGAATTCTTCAGCGTGTGTGCAGAAGATAACAAGTTTACAATATGCAACACCTGCAAGGAGAAAGTAGGGCGTGGAGGGACGACACCAAAAACCTAAATCACATTTCTTTAGTTGATATTGATGTGAAAAGAAGGAAATGGTTCTAACATTGCTCTTTAGATGTGTGTGAATGTCCCCCACCAGGAGTAATTTATATAGTTCTATTTTATAGTGATCCATTATCTGTTCAACACATGTTCTATTAAAGAAAAGATAGAAAATAATGTGTGTGCTGTAAAGTGGTTAGAAAAAATGAAATCGGAATCGGCTAAAATCAGTATCAGCTGGTCTAACTCAAAGAAAATCGGAAATTGGAAACGGCCTAGAAAGTTGTAATCGGTGCATCTCTAATTTTTTTTTTTTTTTAAACCAGACTGAACATTGACACTTACCCTTCTGTAATTATCCATTCCTTTAATATGAGTCTAAATAATTCGACGATGGATGGATGGATGGGTGTATGATGGATGAATGGATGGATGGATGGATGGATGGATGGATGGGTGTATGATGGATGGATGGGTGGATGGATGGATGGGTGTATGATGGGTGGATGGGTGGATGGATGGATGCATGGATGGGTGGATGGATGGATGGATGGGTGGATGGATGCATGGATGGATGGATGGGTGTATGATGGATGGATGGGTGTATGATGGGTGGATGGATGGATGGGTGTATGATGGATGGATGGATGGATGGGTGTATGATGGATGGATGGATGGATGGGTGTATGATGGATGGATGGGTGTATGATGGGTGGATGGATGGATGGATGGATGGATGGATGGGTGGATGGATGGATGGGTGTATGATGGGTGGATGGATGCATGGATGGGTGGATGGATGGATGGATGGGTGGATGGATGAATGGATGCATGGATGGATGGATGGGTGTATGATGGATGGATGGGTGTATGATGGGTGGATGGATGGATGGATGGATGGGTGTATGATGGATGGATGGATGGATGGGTGTATGATGGATGGATGGGTGTATGATGGGTGGATGGATGGATGGATGGATGGGTGTATGATGGGTGGATGGATGGATGGATGGATGGGTGTATGATGGATGGATGGGTGTATGATGGGTGTATGATGGATGGATGGGTGTATGATGGATGGATGGGTGGATGGATGGATGGATGGATGCATGGATGGATGGATGGATGGGTGTATGATGGATGGATGGGTGTATGATGGGTGTATGATGGATGGATGGGTGTATGATGGATGGATGGGTGTATGATGGGTGTATGATGGATGGATGGGTGTATGATGGATGGATGGGTGTATGATGGATGGATGGGTGTATGATGGGTGTATGATGGATGGATGGGTGTATGATGGATGGATGGGTGTATGATGGATGGATGGGTGTATGATGGATGGATGAGTGGATGATGGGTGTATGATGGGTGGATGGGTGGATGGATGGATGGGTGTATGATGGATGGATGGATGGGTGGATGAGTGGATGATAAAGTGTTTTCTTTTTTTTCCCAGCAGCCCCGCGGCAGGCTGGGCGTGGGCGGAGCTCCCTGGAGGAGGTGATGGATCTGTTGTGGGGGGGGTTCCTGAGGGGGGGGGCGGGGTTCCTCCGAGCCAGCGGAGACATGCTGAAGGGCACGACCTCCGTCAGCAAGGACATCCGCATCGGAGTCACGCAGGTGAGTCGCCATGGCAACGAGTAGATTAGGGGGGAAACCTCATTTAACAGAAATTAGCATCTTCTCACCATTAGGGGTGTAATTACACACACTCACACACACACACACACACACACACACACACACATATATACACAAACACAGACACACACACACAGACTCTCACACACACTAGGGGTATATATGATGTATTGCTACACCCCTACTCACTCCCTCCCCCGCCTCCCCAGGCCTGCGTGGTCTTCGTCTCCACCCTGGGCGGCTCCTGGTTGGAGGGGAACTTCCCGGCCTTCCTGTCCCTGCTGATGGAGCTGGCGTCCCACGGCCGGGCCACGCAGACACCGGGCGACGCCGCGGTGACCCGTCGCTGCGTCTCCTTCATCCTGAGGAGCACCCTGGGCTCTCTGTTGGGGGAGAAGGCTCAGACCAACGCCGCCAAACAGCTCTGCTTCGCCGTGGCGGCGCAGAAACCAGCCATCGGTGAGCACAAAGACTTCCCTCTGCCGAAACAACATCTCTTCAAGAATTACGAATACCAACTTTTGCCTTTTAACGATTTAGGTTGCTTTCACACGTGCCCCGAATCAGCAGCGACTAACGTTACACTGTTTATATTAACTTTCACGGCATAGGACATAAGTTTAATAATGTTAGATTATTGTGTAATGTATAGGTATGTAGATATTTTAAAAGACATAAATATACCTACGCATGAAGATGTATCTGATTGAACGTACATTTGCCATATTATGGACATAATGTCCAAAAAAAGAAGAAACATTCAAATGTTATCTTTGGCCAGTTTTGAAAGCACTATGTGTATTAGATAGATTAAAGATGAAAATGTAAAGTGTGTGTGTGTGTGTGTGTGTGTGTGTGTGCGTGCGTGCGTTTGTGTGTGTGTGCATGCGTGCGTGCGTGTGTGTGTTTAGATGCAGCTCTGACCGATGGGAACGTTGAGACCAGAGTTTCGGCTGCAGACGTCGCAGCCAGTCAGCACATGTTGGTCTGCTGCCTGCAGGAACTGGGAGCACTCATACAGGGACTGGGAACCACTGCTGCCCCCCTCCTCACTGACAGCAGCACAGGTCTCACACACACACACACACACACACACACACACACACACACACACACACACACACACACAGAGAGAACGAAAGAGAACTCCGGACGGACTGTATCTAAAGAAGTCTTTGACTTCCTCCAGCTATTAAGCTGATGTTAATACTTCTCCACCCTAAGTGTTAAGGTTAAACTAGCAAAGACACTTGTGTCGGGCTTTGCGCTGTGCTGTGTGAAAGATAGGGTCTTATGGATGTTAATACTTCTCCACCCTAACTGGACGTCCACACCTCCGCCGACTTGATCTTCTAAAGATACAGGAAGTCATTCATTTTCAATGGAAGCTGCTTCTATCATCTGCAAGGAGCGGAAAATCTGTCGGCGTCACGTTTTGGGCATTTTGAGCGACCAGAGCGTCAATCAGAAAGTTGAAAGTAGGTCAACTTTATGGTAATGAGCTATGACGCGGTTCAGCGGCAACCAATCAGAATATAGACGTCCTTCACGCTGGCTGATTCCAGAGAAACATACGATGTAAACTTTGGTTCCTACCAAAACATTAGTTCAGAGAAAAAGGAGGAGAAGCTCATCATGGCCGTTGCTGGGTTCCCTATCATTTCTGATATTTGCGTATAGGGACCAGTTAACGTTACCTGCCGGTCACATGGTCTCTAAACAGTCCGCTCACGGTGAAGTCCTGCACGGATCAACAGCTGGCGGCTGCTCGCTCTGCCTGCACGCTGCTGCGGTTCAGCGGCTAACGAGCGAGCTAACTGCTAACAGACACCGCTGCGACCAACAACCAATCCACATTCTGTCATTATATATGTCATTTATAAAAGGTTTCTAGTGTCAGTGTATTGGCCGTGCAGTGGCTGCTTGATCTTTTTCCATGATGAACATAGAATGCTGCTACGTCAGAGCGGCCAAAGCCTCAAACAGCTTCCCCGGACTTTCTGACCAGCGTCCTCGACCGGGCGGCCAGAGCTTCTTTGCAGCTCAAGTCGGCGGTGGTGTGGACGTACAGAAAGGCAGAAAAACAGTCCGCTAAATTCAGCAGATTTTCATTCTGGATCCCCCAGATGTATCTTGTGCTCCCTGTAAATCTTCTTTTCTAACGTAACTTTTTGCAGCCCTCGTGGACACGGTGATCTCCGTCCTCCTCCACCCTGCTGCCTCCGCCCGTCTCGCTGCCGCCTGGTGTCTGCGCTGCGTTGCCACGGCGATGCCGTCCCAGTGTTCCCCGCTGCTGGATCGCTGTGCCGAGCGGCTGGTGGCGCTGAAGTCTTCCCCCGAAGCTGTTGCCGGGTACGGAGCCGCTGTCGCTGCACTGGTGGCCGCCGTGCAGCACTGCCCCCTGGGAATACCACACACCAAAGGCATGGTGGGTAAAATACGCCTATTACAAAACTCAGTATTCCACATGCTAAAGTTAGCATTATAAACACTGTATGGTGTAGCATGCAACACAACTAGAAGACGGGAACAGGCGGCAACTTCCAGGCCTGAAAAGGAACCAAACATGTTATTATTATACTTATTATACTCGTGTGTCTGTGTGTGTGTGTGTGTGTGTGTGTGTGTGTGTGTGTGTGTGTGTCTGTCTGTCTGTCTGTCTGTCTGTCTGTCTGTCTGTCTGTCTGTCTGTCTGTCTGTCTGTCTGTCTGTCTGTGTGTGTGTGTGTGTGTGTGTGTGTGTGTGTGCGTGTCTATGTGTGTGTTTGTGTGCGTGCGTGTCTGTGTGTGGGTGTGCGCGTGCGTGCGTGTCTATGTGTGTGTGTGTGTGTGTGTGTGTGTGTGCGTGTGTGTGTGTGTGCGTGCGTGTGCATGTCTGTGTGTGCATGTGTGTGTGTGTCTGTGTGCGTGCGTGCGTGCGTGCGTCTGTGTGTGTGTGTCTGTGTGCGTGCGTGCGTGTGTGTGTCTGTCTGTCTGTGTGTGTGTGTGTGTGTGTGTGTGTGTGTGTGTGTGTGTAGGTGGTGCTGTCTCTGGCTGAAGACCTGCTGCGTTCAGCCTCTCAGAACAGTCGCATCTCTCTGCAGAGGACTCAGGCCGGCTGGCTGCTGGTCTCCTCTCTCATCACCCTGGGTAAAAAACTCCTCAACTCTGTCAACGTTTACCGGAAGAACCAGCGAAATACCGTTTCTTTCAGTGTTTAATGTATGTGTGTGTTTATGTGTGTGTCCAGGCCCGGCAGTAGTGGAGCATCACCTGTCCCGTCTCCTCCTCCTGTGGCGGTGTGTGTTTCCTGCTTCACTCAGGGAGCAGGAGATGGAGCTGCGGCGAGGGGACTACTTTACGTGGCAGGTTACGCTGGTGGGACGTGCCGGGGCGCTCTGTGGTCAGTCCCGCACATCTACCTGTGTGTGTGTGTGTGTGTGTGTGTGTGTGTGTGTGTCTGAGAGTTTGATCTTACGTGCATGTTTGAGATCTTTGTGTTGAAGAAAGACGACGAAGCAAACTGCTGTGTTGTTGTGTCTGAGCAGCGATGAAGAACCTGCTGCTGCACTGCAGGGAGCTGGTCACCGATGACATCATCAGCCGTCTGCTCACGCCATTGGCCTGCGCTGTGGCCCTGCTCACCAAGTCAGTCACACACAATATATAACATTTATATATGGGTTTTTATTTATATATATGTCTATTTAGGGCCCGAGTGCCGACAGCGGTGAAGGCCCTATTGGAACTGAAGGAATTATTATTATTTTCTGCAAATGAATTGCCTTATTGAGGGGCTTAACATATTCAAAAACTCACCAACACTGGCGGTCGCATCAAGTCTGGTGAACATTTACGTGTTTTAAGGGTTTCGGGAATAGGCGCACAAAAATGTCTCGCTAGCGCCCCCTACAAAGTTAAAATAATTGAGCCCCTGCAGTGCGTTTAACGTAGACTCACGGAACTTGGTACACATATGTATCATGTCAAGATGTACAGTAAACGTCATTAGAACCATACCTTAAACCCAACAGGAAGTCCGCCATTTTGATTTCAAAGTTCGACATTAGTGCGATTTTGGCCATTTCCACATGTCGTACTTTAACGAACTCCTCCTAGAGATTTCATCCGATCAACTTCAAATTTGGTCTGTGCCATCTTAAGACATTAAAGATGAAAAGTTGTTAAAAGAAAAACTTTTCGTCATAGGGCGTGGCCGTGGCGGGGCGGCCATTTTGTGCGTTTCGCCATCAAAACAGGAAGTGGGTGTAACTTGAGTGTTCATTGTCCAACTGGGTCGAAACTTTTCAGGATTCAGGATGGAAGAGTCCAACCCTGAGGACAAATAAAGGCCGATATTTACTTAAAGTCATAGCGCCCCCTAGTGGCAACAGGAAGTAGGCCTAAAAGTCAAGGTGCTATACTTTAACGAACTCCTCCTAGAGATTTCATCCGATGGACTTCAAACTTGGTCTCTATCATCCCAACACCTTAAAGATGAAAAGTTATTAAAAGAAAAACTTTTCGTCAGACGGTGTGGGCGTGGCGTGGCGGCCATTTTGATTGTTTAGTGATGAACAAAGAAGTTGTTGTAACTTGAGTGTACGTTGTCGTATCTGCCCGAAAATTCTCACGATTGACAAGGGTCCAGGCCTGAGGACACCTACAGGCCATATTTGACTTTTGGTCATAGCGCCCCCCGCTGGCAACAGGAAATGCGCCTTATATGACAAACATCATCCGATTTACATGAAACTTAGAATGTGTGGTCTACATGTGATAATGAGCCGGCCCCTATAATATAACCACGCCCACTTACTCAGGCCACGCCCCCTTTCATAACATTTGAACTGTTTAAGGTAGAGTCTTATGTGAGGTGTCATTGAACTCAGCAGAGAGTTGCTTCTTCATTGGTGATGGTTTGACCCGCCCCCTATAATTTAGCCACGCCCCTTTTCACAGCTAATGAACTGTATGACGTAGAGTCTTGTGTGAGGTATCGTTGAACTCAGCAGGGAGTTCCCTTTTCATTGGTGACAATTTGCGGTGTCTGAGTGCCAGGCAAATGCACGGTCGCAAGGAGCGGCGTCCGCCAGTAACCCCGACACGTGCAGAGGCGCGAGGGCCCGTCCATCGCTGCTTGCAGCTTTAATTATATATATATCTGGGTCCACCAGCCAGAACATTTTAAGCGTCAAACACTTAATTTCAAACGCAACAATTTTTGGTGCAAATGTCTTTATTTATGCAAAGGAAAGTGTTATTCTCCTGTATTCTCCAAAACGTTCTGCATATTCATCTTGCGTGTGTGTGTGTGCGTGTGTGTGTGTGTGTGTGTGTGTGTGTGTGTGTGTGTGTGTGTGTGTAGGTTACCTGCTCTCCTCAGGTCTTACAGCAGTTCAGTCCGCAGCGCGTCGGTCGTCTACAGACTCAGAGTTTACGAGCTGCTCTCTCTGCTGCCTCCTCACACCTACCAAGGTACCAGCTCAGCTCCTCCTCTCCTTCCTGCCTCCATGGT
>NC_050190.1:9375356-9380356 GCF_008315115.2 Sander lucioperca | reverse complement strand
TCAACTACACCTCAACTACACCCCAACTACACCTCAACTACACCCCAACTACACCTCAACTACACCCCAACTACACCTCAACTACACCCCAACTACACCTCAACTACACCTCAACTACACCATAACTACACCTCAACTACACCATAACTACACCTCAACTACACCCCAACTACACCTCAACTACACCTCAACTACACCATAACTACACCTCAACTACACCATAACTACACCTCAACTACACCCCAACTACACCTCAACTACACCCCAACTACACCCCAACTACACCTCAACTACACCCCAACTACACCTCAACTACACCTCAACTACACCCCAACTACACCCCAACTACACCTCAACTACACCCCAACTACACCTCAACTACACCTCAACTACACCCCAACTACACCCCAACTACACCTCAACTACACCCCAACTACACCTCAACTACACCTCAACTACACCTCAACTACACCCCAACTACACCCCAACTACACCTCAACTACACCTCATATCACTCACATTTGATCCAAAGTGTAAAATCACAATCAAACATGGTCTCAGCGTTACAATAAAAGAACTCAGAAATAACACAATAGAACAAGATTAAAACAGTTGACCCATTTTCAATAAGTTTCTATATCATTCCTCCCTCTCTCCCTCCTTCCCTCTCTCCCTCCCTCCCTCTCTCCCTCCTTCCCTCTCTCCCTCCTTCCCTCTCTCCCTCCCTCCCTCCTCTCTCCCTCCCTCCCTCCCTCCTCTCTCTCCCTCCTCTCTCCCTCCTCTCTCCCTCCTCTCTCTCGCCCTCTCTCTCTCCCTCTCTCCCTCCTCTCTCCCCCTCCCTCCTCTCTCCCTCCTCTCTCTCTCCCTCCTCTCTCCCTCCCTCCCACCCTCCTCTCTCCCTCCTCTCTCTCTTCCTACCTCCCCTTCCCTCCTCTCTCCCTCCCTCCCTCCTCTCTCTCCCTCCTCTCTCCCTCCTCTCTCTCTCCCTCTCTCCCCCTCCCTCCTCTCTCCCTCCCTCTCTCTCCCTCCTCTCTCCCTCCCTCCCACCCTCTTCTCTCTCTTCCTACCTCCCCCTCCCTCCTCTCTCGCTCCCTCCTCTCTCTCCCTCCATCTCTCCCTCCTCTCTCCCTTCTACCCTCTTCTCTACCTTCCTCCCCCTCCCTCCCTCCTCTGTCCCTTCTTCCTCCCTCTCTCCCTCCCTCCCTCTCTCCCTCTCCCTCCCTCTCTCCCTCCCTCTCTCTCCCTCCCCCTCCCTCCCTTCCTTCTTCCTCCCTCTCTCTCCCTCCCCCTCCCTCCCTTTCTCTCTCTCCCTCCCTCTCTTTCCAAATGTTATCAGACCGAATGGATCTAACTCTGATAGTGAAACGAGTCAACTCACAGAGTTGGTGACACTTAAAAACATGATTCACTAAATTTACAGACATCTCTTTCTGTGCTGCATTTCTGGATCAGCTCATACCTTCTCCCTGTTAAATCACATCAAAATGTTCGCTACGGATGCAAAAGAATTTTTTATGACGTACGTAAATTTCGGACTGAGTGTGCAAGGACCTTAAAGCTCCAGTGTGTAACGTGTTTAGTTGTTCATTATCTAAATCTGTGTTGCCCGTTCACAAACTTGTCCTTTTTCATGAATATTTACCTCCACCATCAATTCACAGTATTCCTATTGGCTTGAAATTTAACATTTACGTTTGCATGAATACATGAATACAGGACATACTGCTCCACCTGTGTGTGTGTGTGTGTGTGTGTGTGTGTGTGTGTGTGTGTGTGTGTGTGTGTGTGTGTGTGTGTGTGTGTGTGTGTGTGTGTGTGTGTGTGTGTGTGTGTGTGTGTGTGTGTGTGTGTGTGTGCGCGTGTGTGTGTGTGTGTAAGGGACATACAGGACATACTGCTCCGTGTGTGTCTGTGCGTGTGCGTGTGTGTGTGTGTGTGTGTGTGTGTGTGTGTGTTTTCTCTGTCACATGATAAACTAACAGCTGCTGCTAATGCTGCTAACGGTATCGTAGCTTCCCGTCCCCGGCAAGTTAGAAGAAGGAAACATGGAGGACCACACGTATTCAAAATCCAAATTTCAGAAACAGGAGTCTTCTTCTTCTTCGCCCAGAATAAGAAAAAGGAGATTGAAAAGAGAAAGAGAGCGTCTTTTTGAAGCGTGAAGGCTACCGTAGCTGTAATACGTACTCTGAACTGCGTGGAGCGAGAGAGCTGATGATATATGATCTCAACGCTAGACGGGAGAAATTCCCACACACTGGTCCTTTAAGTCGTGTGTGTCTAAACGTGTTTCTTTGACCCTGTCTTGTGTCTTGCAGGAGATCTTGTTGGATTATTCCCTGTTGGTAGGTTCTCTGTCTCAAAAGGCCTCACTTTTATTTTATTTTTTGGCTTCTTTCTCCCTTTTTTCTTTAAACCTGTGTTCTGTCACTGAAACAATGTTTTAATTCATTTTGAAACTATTTTAAAAACATTTTCCTGTTGTTTTGTACCGTATTAACTCACTGTTTGTTGTTCTGTTGCAATGTCACGGCTAACTCGATAACACACACACACACACACACACACACACACACACACACACACACACACACACTGACGGCTAACTGTCCGTCCACACCTCCGCCGACTTGATCTTCTAAAGATACAGGAAGTCATTCATTTTCAATGGAAGCTGCTTCTATCATCTGCAAGGAGCGGAAAATCTGTCGGCGTCACGTTTTGGGCGTTTTGAGCGACCAGAGCGTCAATCGGCGGTGTGGACGTACAGTTATACAATAACACACGCACACATACCCTCCCTGCCTGTTTTTATCTCCATCAGTGAAAACACTCAGTGTTTCCTCTAGAAACACATTCATCTAAATATTATTATTATTATTATTATTATTATTATTACATATATATTTCAATAAGACCTAAAAACATAAAACATTTATAAAAATAAATAAATATTATAAATATAAAAAACAATGGTTTGATGATCCATTAGTAGTTGTTTTAAAGCTGTTTTAAAGTTGTGAGGATATATTTATAATGTCATATTAACTATTTTAAGCTTGATGTGAACCGACTTTAGTTTCTGAGTCTGGAGGAAACACTGAAGCTGCTTAAACCTGTTCTCAGAACAGCTGTCACCTAGTCTTAACTCCTGTGTGTGTGTGTGTGTGTGTGTGTGTGTCTGTCTGTATTTGTGTGTGTGTGTGTGTGTCTGTCTGTCTGTGTGTGTCTGTCTCTCTGTGTGTGTCTCTGTGTATGTGTGCGTGTGTGTGTGTGGGTGTGTGTGTGTGTGTGTGTCAGGCCCACCTGTGCAGCTCCTACCTGTGTCTGCGCCAGGCCGTGGTGGCGTGTCTGCGTCAGCTGGTCCAGCGGGAGGCGCTGGAGGTCTCCCAGCACGCCGTGACTCTGGTCAAAGAGCTGCCCAGACGGGACAACACGCAGCTGGGTGAGACACACACACACACACACACACACACACACACACACACACACAGAGACACACACACGCACACACACACTCAGTCTGCTGCTGATTAGTGTTATTATTACATTTATTATAATGTTATGAAGCCACGTTAAACATCCAGATGACATATAACAGTTCAGTTACCTTGTTAAATCAATTTAGATTATCGACTTCTCCAAATTCAGAATTTTCATTAATCCCTCTTTCCCTCCCTCCTTCTCTCTCTCTTCCTCTCTCCCTCCCTCCCTCTCTCCTCTCTTCCTTCCTCTCTCTCTCCCTCTCTCCTCTCTCCCTCCCTTTCTCCCTCTCCCTCCCTCCCTTTCTCTCCTATCTACCTTCGTCCCTCTCTTCCTCCATCCTCTCTTTCTCCCTCCTCTCTTCTTCCCTCTCCCTCCCTCCCTCCTCTCTTCCTTCCTCCTCTCTCCCTCCCTCTCTCCCTCCCTCCCTCTCTCTTCTCTCCCTCCCTCCCTCTCTCCTCTCTCCTCTCTCCCTCCCTTTCTCCCTCTCCCTCCCTCCCTCTCTCTCCTATCTACCTTCCTCCCTCTCTTCCTCCATCCTCTCTTTCTCCCTCCTCTCTTCTTCCCTCTCCCTCCCTCCCTCCCTCTCTTTCTCCCTCCTCTCTCCCTCCCTCCCTTCCTCCTCTCTCCCTCCCTCTCTTCCTCCCTCTCTCTCCCTCCCTCTCTCCCTCCCTCTCTCTCCTTCCCTCCCTCCTCCTCCCTCCTCTCTCCTCCCTCCCTCCCTCCCTTCCTCTCTCCTATCTACCTTCCTCCCTCCTCTCTCCCTCCCCCTCCCCCCCTCCCTCTGCAGACGTCACCATAAAGGAAGTGGGTCTGGAAGGCGCTCTGTTCACCCTGTTGGACCGGGAGTCTGATCCCGGTCTGCGGCGGGACATCCAGGAGACTCTGGTCCACATGATGGCGTCCAGCGCCACCAGCGGGAAGCTGGGACACTGGCTCAAACTCTGCAAGGACGTCCTGTCTGCAACCACCGGTGGGTAGGCCTGGAACAACTAGGGCTGCACAAGATACCGTTATTTTATCGCCATCGCAATATCAACCGGCGCCATAAACACATCACCAACGACGTTCAGAGAAGTTGGGTTAGCTGTTTAGTGCTGCTGTTAATATTTAATACGTACGATTTTACATTAGTTTTTACACCCCTAAGAAGGAGCCTATTTCCTCCTCCCTCTCTCCCTCCCTCTCTCCCTCCTCTCTACCTTCCTCTCCCTCCCTCCTCTCTCCCTCCCTCCTCCCTCCCTCCTCTCTCCCTCCTCCCTCCCTCCTCTCTCCCTCCTTCCTCTCTCCCTCCTCTCTCCCTCTCTCCTTCCTCTCTCCCTCCTCTCTCCCTTCCTCCCTCTCTCTCTTTCTCTCTCCCTCCCTCCTCTCTCCCTCTTCTCTCCCTTCCTCCCTCTCTCCGTCTCTTACTCTCTCCTTTCGTCTTCCTCTCCCTCCTCTCTCCTTCCTTTTTTCCTCCCTCCTCTCTCCCTCCTCTCGTCCTCACTCCCTCCTCTCTCCCTCCTCTCATCCTCACT
>NC_050190.1:9360356-9367856 GCF_008315115.2 Sander lucioperca | reverse complement strand
CTTATCTTTTTGTAGGATTAAATAAATAGCGTAATGTCATAACTAAATACTAAACTAAATATTTTTCAGAGATGATTATGATGATTACATGACCGTAAAGTTGGCATTACATTTCATCCTTGGTGGTCTTCAAGAGGTCTTAAATTAAATCCTGACAGTACCCTGTTTATAGCCATTATATAGTTTTCCTGTAGAAAAACTCTCTCTCTCTCTCTCTCTCTCTCTCTTTATGTCTCTCTCTCTCTATCTCTCCCTCTCTCGCTCTCCCTCTTCCACCCCCTTCCTCTTTGTCTCTCTCTCTCCCTCTCTCTCTCCCTCTCCCTCCCCCTTCCTCTCTGTCTCTCTGCGTCTCTGTCTCTCGCTATCTCTCTGTCTCTGGGTCTCTCTCCCTCCCTCTCCCTCTCCCTCTCCCTCTCCCTCTCCCTCCCCCTTCCTCTCTGTCTCTCCGCGTCTCTGTCTCTCTCTATCTCTCTGCGTCTCTGTCTCTCTCTATCTCTCTGTCTCTGGGTCTCTCTCTGTCTCTCCCTCTCTCCCCTTCTCTCTCTCTCTCCCCTCCCTCTCCCTCCCCCTCTCTCTCTCTCAGGTTTACATCGTAGCCGTTCAGAGGAGCAGCCAAAAGGAGAGCCGCAATAGGATGGCTGACCTGTCCGTCTCCTCCTCTCTGGCCAATCGCAGCTCAGGCTCCGAGTCAGAAGGGGCGGGTCTCCTAAAGTTGGTCCAATCAGATCTGTTGACCCTGAGCCGCCTGTGGCTGGCGGCGCTGCAGGACTACGCCATGCTGACCCTCCCGCAGGAGAACGCCTCACAGCTGCCTGCAACAGGTAGGAGAAGCATCTCGCTTTCCTTCACTTGCTTCCTTCCCTTAGTCCGTCCCACCGAGGAATAGGGTTGGGTACCGAAACCCGGTTCCACTATGGAACCGGTTCCTACGCAAACGGTAGCATTCGGACCGGATTAGAACGCAAATTTCGGTTCCGACTGAAATATTTTCCCTCTGTCCCTCCAGACAGCGGCAAACTCTTTTTTCTTTCTCCCTTTTCTGCCGAGTGGCGCCCGTGCCCGCTCGCGGTGTGAAGCGCGTGTCCGCGCTATTCTCAGACATGAACTCTACAATCACAGCTGAGAGACGGCTTTTTGTACACGCTCCGAAACGGACGTAAAAATATCCCCCTTTCTCTGTAGTCTACCGTTAGCTAGCTATCGTAAATGTAGGCTACTTTTAAAATGGCATATTTTCCCTCTGGGCTCACCAAAATGGACGTAAAGGCATATTAACCATTCATTGACTGCACGGGATCGCTAGTAAACATATTACACTTGCTCTGCTAGTCATCGTTCAGGACCAGACCCTGTAGCCTGGTGGTGGGGGAGTCTGCCCTTTCTAACTCCTCTCTGTGTATCCAGGCCTCTGGGACACCACCTGAGAGGTTTCTCCTGTGCAGGACATCCCATAAGTCAGGAGAGGTGTAGTATCTCACCAGAGAAGCAAATATGGTCATTTTTCTGCAAAAGAACTGCTAAAGTTTGAAGCTGGTTGGCATACCAACTCAACAACATTTATTTAGTTCTTACTTGTTAATAGTGTAACTGTTATTTGTTAAATTATTGTAGTTATGCGTTAGGTGACTTTGGTTTAATTATTATATATTTAAGTACTTTAAAACGCTAATATATTGTTCAATTTAAATAATTTTCAATTTTAAAAAAACTCCATAAAAGAGCCTTTCTTTTATGTCATTTTTCAGTTTTTCAAGAACCGGTTTAGGAATCGGAATCGTTTTAAAAGTACCGGTTCGGCATCGGAATCGTAAAAATCCAAACGGTACCCAACCCTACCGAGGAAGCATGGAGAAGCATTCTGCACGGGAGAAGAAACGAGGAAATGTGTTTAGAGTAGGGTTGGGTATGTAGGATTTTTATTCTAAAATGTGACTGATTGACCGGTCTGGCCCTAAAAAGGCCAGACTTAATCTGACTCCAATTCTTTGGTCACATACACTCTGATTTGGTGTTCGTTTACTGGTAGATCAGAGAAATAAAACTCAGGAATCAAATCAAGACCAGGATTCGTCCAGTTAAAGTTAATAACAAGTTTAGTGAATGAATGACACTGCAATACAATTACGTGTACACGGACCAGATACACAAAGGCAGAGTCTATCTCTCCTAACGGACCGAGAGAGTCTCCCCCAGCATCAGGTGCTGCTAAGTTAAGATACTCTCTATTTATCCATTTCTGTCCCATCCCTGGTGGTGCCCTCATCAGATTGGATCCAGTCCAGATCTTCTGGCTCCAGCCGGCTCCTGACTAATCTGTAACACTGTATAAAAACATAACCTTGACTTCCAATTCTCAGCTCAGAAGAAGCATGCCGCTATTGTTGGATTTTGAACACCTGTGTCTTAATCTCCTGCAAACTTTAAGGAGTTTTCAGGTCATTTCCATACACTGTCACAAATCCCGCGCTTGCAAAACGTTCGCTCCATTGTTGCCTCGTCCCCCCCCCGATCAGAGAAGAACTTTTCTCTCAGGCCTTTCCCACACTCCCTTTCTAATGTCTAATTACTGTAAGTCCAGATGGCCTCTCATAACCCAGGAGAATAGTAGTAGTAGTAGTAGTTTATTTTGAACATGTAAAAAGAAATATAAAATAAATATATATATATATATATATATATATATACAGACATGCATACATATATAAAATTAAAATTAACATGACAGCTTAATAAGGTCATGTACTTCTCAGCATAATCTTCCAAAATTATTGTAAGTAATTCAAAGTAGAAATTCCCATGTTCAAAAAGGAGTAGGAAGAAGTTCATAACAAACTTTTCAGGTCCTACCCCCTTTCTCTATTTTTATCCTTTAGTTAAATAAAAAACAATTAGCTGCTTCTCTTCTACATTCATCTTTACATACAGCGTAAATCTACCTACCTACTGCTCACAGAAACCCATGCATTCACATAGATACAGATGCATACATACATGCATACACATTCACATTTTTTTCTTCTTTCTTTTCAATCTTTCTTCTTTATTTCCGTCTATCTATAGCAAATCAAATAATAACACCTCCATACTAGACTTAATATGTAGACCAAGGAACCTGCATATAATACTATCACCTCGAGTCCTTTTCGTATCCATTTAATATATTCAGTTTAAATAGTCTTTTAAAATTACTCATTGGGCAACAATGGAGCGACATGAACTCTAACAACCTCTTCTTAACACTTTCACAGAATATATTCTAACAGGTACCGAAACCCGGTGCTTACTGTATACGGCACCGCTGCCTTAGCAACCGGTATCTACCGGACTTCGGTGCCTCATTTTGGTGCTACTGAAACGCCAGCGCTGCCCTGTTATGGAATTTAAAAAATGCAAATTCCAGGCCTGGAAAGGTTTTGGAAACGTAAAAAGACCCAGAAAGTTTTGGAAAAGTTATGGAATTATTTTTTTTAACACAGTATAATAATATTCTGTGTTATATGCATTTTTTTTTACCAGTGTATCTTGATTGGGAATCAAATGAATGCAAAGAAAGTTACTTTATGAACTTCATTTTAAGATCTGTAATTATTTATTTACTGTAAACAAAAGAAAAATGTGTGAATCTGTCATTATTGCACCATTCCTCCAAGTACCTAACTAAAAATCCCTCTCCTTACCAGAGTCAATATAGTGTATAGTAACTCCTAAATAGGGCTGTCAAACGATTAATGTCTTTTAATTTCTCTGAATTTCTGCGATTAATGCGATTAAAAAAAATGTATCGCATTGTGGCGGCCCTTAATCGCATCGCGATTAACGCGTTAATGCTGACAGCCCTAATTTTTTTGTAAATCATTTAATTTTGACCATATGGCTTTAGCAATTAACAAGCCGTTCTTAAACGTCGCCAACTGTCATTTTGTGCTCCTTTTGGTGGTGGTAGTGTTGCTGAAACGGCCCATTTGTGTGACGTCCTGTTGTCTTCTTTAACCCCCCCAACGTAGCACAAGTAGACTTATATATTATATATTTCAGTTACTGTTTTCGGTCAGATGTTGTATAGATGTGGACGTTTCCGAGCGCACTTGAAGGCAGCTTCATTTCCCGGAGAAAAAGAGAAAGGAAAGAGACGGAGGGCCTGAGGAAGCAGTCAGCTGTTCCCCAAACTCCCGGCCAGTTCAGAGCTGGTGTTTGGAGTTTGAAAACGTTCACGTGGCAGAGATAGAGGCAGCGATGTTTCCTGTTTCCTGTATGGGACTCTTTTTGTGTGTGTGTGTGTGTGTGTGTGTGTGTGTGTCTCTGTGTGTGGGTATCTGTGTGTTTATTTCTCTGTGTGTGTGTGTGCCTGTTTGTTTCTGTTTGTGTGTGTGCGTGGGTATCTGTGTGTGTGTGTCTGTGTTTATTTCTGCGTGTGTGTGTGTTTCTGAGTGTGTGCGTGTGCGTGCGTGCGTGCTTGTGTGCGTGCGTGCGTGCCCCACAGCCTAAACACACTACCCCCATTCAAAATGAATGGAAAGACCTGCATTTTGCCGGACCGTCTACCGGCCGAGGCAGATAGTCTAAACACTAAGTCCTGGTTCTCCTTGTTCTCCTGGTTCTCCTTGTTCTCCTGGTTCTCATTGGTCTCCTGGTTCTCCTGTAGGAGGTTCTTTCTACACAGCAGAGACGTTGAACCAGGCCAGAGCTCATTACTCCTCCTCCTGGGCTCCCATGCTGCACGCCACCTCCCTCTGGCTCCACAGCACCGGTCAGTACTCCTTCCTCTTCTTCCTACCTTCCTCCTCCTCTTCTCAACTTCTCACACTCTCTTACTCTTTAGCTGAATCTTAGTCTGTCCCACCCATAGACAGTATATATAATGGACCAACAGGTCCCGTGTCTCTGGACGGAGACCAGTGAAGTCTCTTTCCCGGTGATGGCTGAGCGTTACTGAGCAGCCTCCAACTGAGCTTGAAGACGTAGATGTGACGTGAGCAACCTGTCTGAAAGTTGGAAGTCTTCTGGTAGCTGTGCCAAGAGAAATCTCAATCATTCCCAATCTAGCAGAGACGGAGAGCGTAGGTATATGTAAGGAGATAACATAGACACAGGCTAATTATTGATCACTAAAATGATAGTTAACATTAGTAATTAAACTTAAACAGCTAATGGAAGTCCAAACTGCCTGAGAGCTTCTCCTGCACTATACGGTAATTCCTCTACTATGAGACAGTAAGTCTCGTGGTTATGACCCAATCGTTAGCCTATTTTTATAAAAACGTCTGCTACGGAGCCATAACGTGAGGTACAAGGTAATGGAGCCTTTTATACATTGTCGTGTTTCTTTAGAAATAAACAATGGACAAATAGAGTCTTTAAACTCTTCAGATGTAAAGTTATTCTCTGTCAAAGTGACGTCAAAATGAATGGCAGTCAATGGGATGCTAACGGGAGGTGATGGCTTGGTAGCATCAACATGGCGCCATAGGAGGTTTGCGGTCCGAGGAGAAGCTGACCCCCTTGTCCTTTCCTCTGAGATTGCAACGGCTTCCAGGAAGGCTGCTCTCTATATCCTCAATAATAGGTCCTCAGAGATCCAGCCTCCATCCTCACTCCTTCATCCTCACTCCTTCATCCTCACTCCTCCATCCTCACTCCTTCATCCTCACTCCTCCATCCTCACTCCTCCATCCTCACTCCTCCATCCTCACTCCTCAGACCGGGAGGGTCAGAACAACTTCCGGTTCAACCGAGGAGCAAATAAAAGAACAGAGATTCAGCCCTTCTCCTTTCTTACTCCTTTGTCCTTCCTCATGCTCCTTCTTCCTTACTCTTTTTTACTCCTTACATCCTTCCTTCCTTCCTTCCTCCCCCTCCTCCTCATCTTCTATCCCCCCCAAAAAAAGAAAGAAGTGAAGGTGTAGGCGGGTGTTGAACAGCCAGATGTGACTTTGTGTTTCAGGTTTTGTGATGTCAGACGACGCACCTGTTAACCTGTCCCGACCGGCCACGCCCACCACCATGGGACGCCCCGGGGGCGGAGCCAAGAGTCCCGACGACGTCAACGCCGACACACTGCATCTCATCCTGGGTACAAAACCCAGCACCTCCCTCCCTCCCTTCCTCTCTCCCTCCCTCTTTCCCTCTCTCTCTCTCTCTCCCTCCCTCCTATCTACCTTCCTCCCTCTCTTTCTCTCTCTCCCTCCCTCCTGTCTACCTCCATCCCTCTCTTTCTCTCCCTCTCTCCCTCCTATCTACCTTCCTCCCTCTCCGTCCCTCTCTCTCTCCCTCCCTTCTATCTACCTTCCTCCCTCTCTCCCTTTCTTCTATCTATCTACCTTCCTCCCTCTCTCCCCCTCTCACTCCCTCCCTCCCTCTCTTCTATCTACCTTCCTCCCTCTCTCTCTCCCTCCCTTGTGTCTACCTTCCTCTCTCTCTCCCTCCCTCCTGTCTACCTTCCTCCCTCTCTCCCTCCCTCCTATCTACCTTCCTCCCTCTTTCCCTCCCTCCTATCTACCTTCCTCTCTGTCTCCCTCCCTCTCTCCCTCCCTCCTATCTACCTTCCTCCCTCTCTCCCTCCCTCTCTCTCCCTCCCTCCTGTCTACCTTTCTCCCTCTCTCCCTCCCTCCTATCTACCTAGCAGATTTGTTTGATTAAATAGTAATATTTCTGCATTGAGTTTGGTTGCGTCGGTCCCGTGTGTCTGTCAGGGATCAGTGTGGAGTTCCTGTGTTCTCCGCACTCTGACGACCAGATGGAGAACATCACTTCCTGTCTGCGAGCTCTGCAGGCGCTGCTGGACATCCCCTGGCCCCGCGCTAAGATCGGAAGCGACCAGGTAGGACGCAGCTGTACCACAATCCAGACTAGATTCTAGACCAGAAATTTTAACAGAAAATCAGGCTGAATTCCCAAAGTTCAGCCCAGATTCCCCAACAGAATCCAAACCAGAATATTAGGGTTGGCTATCATTTGGTTTTTTACGATACCGCTGCTAAACTAACTGTTTGTCTGTCTCTCTGTCTGCCTGCCTGTCTGTCTGTCTGTCCCTCTGCATCTCTCTCTGTCTGCTTGCCTGCCTGTCTGTCTGCCCGTCTGTCTGTCTGTCCCTCTGCATCTCTCTCTGTCTGTCTGTGTGTCTGTCTCTCTGTCTCCCTGCCTGTCTGTTTGTCCCTCTGTCCGTCTGTCCCTCTGTCCGTCTGTCTGTCTGTCTGTCTGTCTGTCTGTCTGTCCCTCTGCATCTCTCTCTGTCTGTCTGCCTGTCTGTCTCTCGGTCTGCCTGCCTGTCTGTCTGTCTGCCTGCCTGTCTGTCCCTCTGTCTGTCTGCCTGTCTGCCTTCCTGCCTGTCTGCAGGCTCTGAGTGTGGAGCTGCTGAGCGTCCTCCACCGGCTGATGGTGACCAGAGAGTCCGTGTCCGTTCAACTCGCCGTCCTGGATTTACTGCGACAGATCGTAACGGCCACTCAGGAGCACGTCAGGGAGAAACGCCACAGCGCTGAGGGT
This sequence comes from Sander lucioperca, assembly GCF_008315115.2. Taxonomy (NCBI): domain Eukaryota; kingdom Metazoa; phylum Chordata; class Actinopteri; order Perciformes; family Percidae; genus Sander; species Sander lucioperca. The sequence continues at coordinate 9,360,374 of NC_050190.1, read as the reverse complement.
GAACACACACAGCTATAC
>NC_050190.1:9347856-9357856 GCF_008315115.2 Sander lucioperca | reverse complement strand
GGAGTGAAGGGAGGAGAGGGTGAGTGAAGGGAGGAGAGGGTGAGAGAAGGAGTGAAGGGAGGAGAGGGTTAGTGAAGGGAGGAGAGGGTGAGAGAAGGAGTGAAGGAGGAGAGGGTGAGAGGAGTGAAGGAGGAGAGTGTGAGAAGAGGAGTGAAGGGAGGAGAGGGTGAGAGGAGTGAAGGGAGGAGAGTGTGAGAGGAGGAGTGAAGGGAGGAGAGGGTGAGAGGAGTGAAGGGAGGAGAGGGTGAGAGGAGGAGTGAAGGGAGGAGAGGGTGAGTGAAGGGAGGAGAGGGTGAGAGAAGGAGTGAAGGGAGGAGAGGGTTAGTGAAGGGAGGAGAGGGTGAGAGAAGGAGTGAAGGGAGGAGAGGGTGAGAGGAGGAATGAAGGGAGGAGAGTGTGAGGAGTGAAGGAGGAGAGGGTGAGAGGAGTGAAGGAGGAGAGTGTGAGAGGAGTGAAGGAGGAGAGTGTGAGAGGAGGAGTGAAGGGAGGAGAGTGTGAGAGGAGTGAAGGAGGAGAGGGTGAGAGAGGAGGAGTGAAGGAGGAGAGGGTGAGAGAGGAGGAGTGAAGGGAGGAGAGTGTGAGAGGAGGAGTGAAGGAGGAGAGTGAGAGGAGTGAAGGAGGAGAGGGTGAGAGGAGTGAAGGAGGAGAGGGTGAGAGGAGTGAAGGAGGAGAGGGTGAGAGGAGTGAAGGAGGAGAGTGTGAGAGGAGGAGTGAAGGGAGGAGAGTGTGAGAGGAGTGAAGGAGGAGAGGGTGAGAGAGGAGGAGTGAAGGAGGAGAGGGTGAGAGAGGAGGAGTGAAGGGAGGAGAGTGTGAGAGGAGGAGTGAAGGAGGAAAGTGTGAGAGGAGGAGTGAAGGGAGGAGAGTGTGAGAGGAGGAGTGAGGAGAGTGTGAGAGGAGGAGTGAAGGAGGAGAGTGTGAGAGGAGTGAAGGAGGAGAGGGTGAGAAGAGGAGTGAAGGAGGAGAGTGTGAGAGGAGTGAAGGAGGAGAGTGTGAGAGGAGTGAAGGAGGAGAGGGTGAGAGAGGAGGAGTGAAGGAGGAGAGTGTGAGAGGAGGAGTGAAGGAGGAAAGTGTGAGAGGAGGAGTGAAGGAGGAGAGTGTGAGAGGAGGAGTGAAGGGAGGAGAGTGTGAGAGGAGGAGTGAGGAGAGTGTGAGAGGAGGAGTGAAGGAGGAGAGTGTGAGAGGAGTGAAGGAGGAGAGGGTGAGAAGAGGAGGAGTGAAGGAGGAGAGTGTGAGAGGAGGAGTGAAGGAGGAGAGTGTGAGAGGAGGAGTGAGGAGAGTGTGAGAGGAGGAGTGAAGGAGGAGAGTGTGAGAGGAGGAGTGAAGGGAGGAGAGGGTGAGAGAAGGACTGAAGGGAGGAGAGGGTGAGAGAAGGAGTGAAGGGAGGAGAGGGTGAGAGGAGGAGTGAAGGGAGGAGAGGGTGAGTGAAGGGAGGAGAGGGTGAGAGAAGGAGTGAAGGGAGGAGAGGGTGAGAGAAGGAGTGAAGGGAGGAGAGGGTGAGAGAAGGAGTGAAGGGAGGAGAGGGTGAGAGGAGGAGTGAAGGGAGGAGAGGGTGAGTGAAGGGAGGAGAGGGTGAGAGAAGGAGTGAAGGGAGGAGAGGGTGAGAGGAGGAGTGAAGGGAGGAGAGGGTGAGAGGAGGAGTGAAGGGAGGAGAGGGTGAGAGGAGGAATGAAGGGAGGAGAGTGTGAGGAGTGAAGGAGGAGAGGGTGAGAGGAGTGAAGGAGGAGAGTGTGAGGAGTGAAGGAGGAGAGTGAGAGGAGTGAAGGAGGAGAGGGTGAGAGGAGTGAAGGAGGAGAGGGTGAGAGGAGTGAAGGAGGAGAGTGTGAGAGGAGGAGTGAAGGGAGGAGAGTGTGAGAGGAGTGAAGGAGGAGAGTGTGAGAGGAGTGAAGGAGGAGAGGGTGAGAGAGGAGGAGTGAAGGAGGAGAGTGTGAGAGGAGGAGTGAAGGGAGGAGAGTGTGAGAGGAGGAGTGAAGGAGGAGAGTGTGAGAGGAGGAGTGAAGGGAGGAGAGTGTGAGAGGAGGAGTGAGGAGAGTGTGAGAGGAGGAGTGAAGGAGGAGAGTGTGAGAGGAGTGAAGGAGGAGAGGGTGAGAAGAGGAGTGAAGGAGGAGAGTGTGAGAGGAGTGAAGGAGGAGAGTGTGAGAGGAGTGAAGGAGGAGAGTGTGAGAGGAGGAGTGAAGGGAGGAGAGTGTGAGAGGAGTGAAGGAGGAGAGTGTGAGAGGAGTGAAGGAGGAGAGTGAGAGGAGTGAAGGAGGAGAGGGTGAGAGGAGTGAAGGAGGAGAGTGTGAGGAGTGAAGGAGGAGAGTGTGAGGAGTGAAGGAGGAGAGTGAGAGGAGTGAAGGAGGAGAGGGTGAGAGGAGTGAAGGAGGAGAGGGTGAGAGGAGTGAAGGAGGAGAGGAGTGAAGGAGGAGAGGGTGAGAGGAGTGAAGGAGGAGAGTGTGAGAGGAGGAGTGAAGGGAGGAGAGGGTGAGAGGAGTGAAGGGAGGAGAGGGTGAGAGGAGGAGTGAAGGGAGGAGAGGGTGAGTGAAGGGAGGAGAGGGTGAGAGAGGAGTGAAGGGAGGAGAGGGTGAGAGGAGTGAAGGGAGGAGAGGGTGAGAGGAGGAGTGAAGGGAGGAGAGGGTGAGTGAAGGGAGGAGAGGGTGAGAGAAGGAGTGAAGGGAGGAGAGGGTGAGAGGAGGAGTGAAGGGAGGAGAGGGTGAGTGAAGGGAGGAGAGGGTGAGAGGAGTGAAGGGAGGAGAGGGTGAGGAGTGAAGGAGGAGAGTGTGAGGAGTGAAGGAGGAGAGTGTGAGAGGAGTGAAGGAGGAGAGTGAGAGGAGTGAAGGAGGAGAGGGTGAGAGGAGTGAAGGAGGAGAGTGTGAGGAGTGAAGGAGGAGAGTGTGAGGAGTGAAGGAGGAGAGTGAGAGGAGTGAAGGAGGAGAGGGTGAGAGGAGGGGAGGAGGAGAGGGTGAGAGGAGTGAAGGAGGAGAGGGTGAGAGGAGTGAAGGAGGAGAGGGTGAGAGGAGGAGTGAAGGGAGGAGAGTGTGAGAGGAGTGAAGGAGGAGAGTGTGAGAGGAGTGAAGGAGGAAAGTGTGAGAGGAGGAGTGAAGGGAGGAGAGTGTGAGAGGAGGAGTGAAGGAGGAAAGTGTGCGAGGAGGAGTGAGGAGAGTGTGAGAGGAGGAGTGAAGGAGGAGAGTGTGAGAGGAGGAGTGAAGGAGGAGAGTGTGAGAGGAGGAGTGAAGGGAGGAGAGTGTGAGAGGAGGAGTGAGGGAGAGTGTGAGAGGAGGAGTGAAGGAGGAGAGTGTGAGAGGAGGAGTGAAGGGAGGAGAGTGTGAGAGGAGGAGTGAGGAGAGTGTGAGAGGAGGAGTGAAGGAGGAGAGTGTGAGAGGAGGAGTGAAGGAGGAGAGTGTGAGAGGAGTGAAGGAGGAGAGGGTGAGAGAGGAGAGTGTGAGAGGAGGAGTGAAGGGAGGAGAGTGTGAGAGGAGGAGTGAAGGGAGGAGAGTGTGAGAGGAGGAGTGAAGGAGGAGAGTGTGAGAGGAGTGAAGGAGGAGAGTGTGAGAGGAGGAGTGAAGGGAGGAGAGTGTGAGAGGAGTGAAGGAGGAAAGTGTGAGAGGAGGAGTGAAGGGAGGAGAGGGTGAGTGAAGGGAGGAGAGGGTGAGAGAAGGAGTGAAGGGAGGAGAGGGTGAGAGGAGTGAAGGGAGGAGAGGGTGAGAGAAGGAGTGAAGGGAGGAGAGGGTGAGTGAAGGGAGGAGAGGGTGAGAGGAGGAGTGAAGGGAGGAGAGGGTGAGTGAAGGGAGGAGAGGGTGAGAGAAGGAGTGAAGGGAGGAGAGGGTGAGAGGAGGAGTGAAGGGAGGAGAGGGTGAGTGAAGGGAGGAGAGGGTGAGGAGTGAAGGAGGAGAGGGTGAGGAGTGAAGGAGGAGAGTGTGAGGAGTGAAGGAGGAGAGTGTGAGAGGAGTGAAGGAGGAGAGTGTGAGGAGTGAAGGAGGAGAGGGTGAGAGGAGTGAAGGAGGAGAGTGTGAGGAGTGAAGGAGGAGAGTGTGAGGAGTGAAGGAGGAGAGTGTGAGGAGTGAAGGAGGAGAGTGAGAGGAGTGAAGGAGGAGAGGGTGAGAGGAGTGAAGGAGGAGAGGGTGAGAGGAGTGAAGGAGGAGAGGGTGAGAGGAGTGAAGGAGGAGAGGGTGAGAAGAGGAGTGAAGGAGGAGAGTGTGAGAGGAGTGAAGGAGGAGAGTGTGAGAGGAGGAGTGAAGGGAGGAGAGTGTGAGAGGAGTGAAGGAGGAGAGTGTGAGAGGAGGAGTGAAGGAGGAGAGTGTGAGAGGAGTGAAGGAGGAGAGGGTGAGAGAGGAGGAGTGAAGGAGGAGAGTGTGAGAGGAGGAGTGAAGGGAGGAGAGTGTGAGAGGAGGAGTGAAGGGAGGAGAGTGTGAGAGGAGGAGTGAAGGAGGAGAGTGTGAGAGGAGTGAAGGAGGAGAGTGTGAGAGGAGGAGTGAAGGGAGGAGAGTGTGAGAGGAGTGAAGGAGGAAAGTGTGAGAGGAGGAGTGAACGGAGGAGAGTGTGAGAGGAGGAGTGAAGGAGGAAAGTGTGCGAGGAGGAGTGAGGAGAGTGTGAGAGGAGGAGTGAAGGAGGAGAGTGTGAGAGGAGGAGTGAAGGAGGAGAGTGTGAGAGGAGGAGTGAGGAGAGTGTGAGAGGAGGAGTGAAGGAGGAGAGTGTGAGAGGAGGAGTGAAGGGAGGAGAGTGTGAGAGGAGGAGTGAAGGGAGGAGAGTGTGAGAGGAGGAGTGAAGGAGGAGAGTGTGAGAGGAGTGAAGGAGGAGAGTGTGAGAGGAGGAGTGAAGGGAGGAGAGTGTGAGAGGAGTGAAGGAGGAGAGTGTGAGAGGAGTGAAGGAGGAAAGTGTGAGAGGAGGAGTGAAGGGAGGAGAGGTGAGAGGGGAGTGAAGGAGGAAGTGTGCAAGGAGGAGTGAGGAGAGTGTGAGAGGAGGAGTGAAGGAGGAGAGTGTGAGAGGAGGAGTGAAGGAGGAGAGTGTGAGAGGAGTGAAGGAGGAGAGTGTGAGAAGAGGAGTGAAGGAGGAGAGGGTGAGAGGAGTGAAGGGAGGAGAGTGTGAGAGGAGGAGTGAAGGGAGGAGAGGGTGAGAGGAGTGAAGGGAGGAGAGGGTGAGAGGAGGAGTGAAGGGAGGAGAGGGTGAGTGAAGGGAGGAGAGGGTGAGAGAAGGAGTGAAGGGAGGAGAGGGTGAGAGGAGTGAAGGGAGGAGAGGGTGAGAGGAGGAGTGAAGGGAGGAGAGGGTGAGAGGAGGAGTGAAGGGAGGAGAGGGTGAGTGAAGGGAGGAGAGGGTGAGAGGAGTGAAGGGAGGAGAGGGTGAGGAGTGAAGGAGGAGAGTGTGAGGAGTGAAGGAGGAGAGTGTGAGAGGAGTGAAGGAGGAGAGTGAGAGGAGTGAAGGAGGAGAGGGTGAGAGGAGTGAAGGAGGAGAGTGTGAGGAGTGAAGGAGGAGAGTGTGAGGAGTGAAGGAGGAGAGGGTGAGAGGAGTGAAGGAGGAGAGGGTGAGAGGAGTGAAGGAGGAGAGGGTGAGAGGAGTGAAGGAGGAGAGGGTGAGAAGAGGAGTGAAGGAGGAGAGTGTGAGAGGAGTGAAGGAGGAGAGTGTGAGAGGAGGAGTGAAGGGAGGAGAGTGTGAGAGGAGTGAAGGAGGAGAGTGGGAGAGGAGGAGTGAAGGAGGAGAGTGTGAGAGGAGTGAAGGAGGAGAGGGTGAGAGGAGGAGTGAAGGGAGGAGAGTGTGAGAGGAGGAGTGAAGGGAGGAGAGTGTGAGAGGAGGAGTGAAGGGAGGAGAGTGTGAGAGGAGGAGTGAAGGAGGAGAGTGTGAGAGGAGTGAAGGAGGAGAGTGTGAGAGGAGGAGTGAAGGGAGGAGAGTGTGAGAGGAGTGAAGGAGGAGAGTGTGAGAGGAGTGAAGGAGGAAAGTGTGAGAGGAGGAGTGAAGGGAGGAGAGTGTGAGAGGAGGAGTGAAGGAGGAAAGTGTGCGAGGAGGAGTGAGGAGAGTGTGAGAGGAGGAGTGAAGGAGGAGAGTGTGAGAGGAGGAGTGAAGGAGGAGAGTGTGAGAGGAGGAGTGAAGGGAGGAGAGTGTGAGAGGAGGAGTGAGGAGAGTGTGAGAGGAGGAGTGAAGGAGGAGAGTGTGAGAGGAGGAGTGAAGGGAGGAGAGTGTGAGAGGAGGAGTGAAGGAGGAGAGTGTGATCCTCTGGGACGCCGGTACACAACACTATGACAACGTTTAAAGGCCTTTACACACCGGGGACATTTAACAAACTAATGTCTTAGGTTTTAACTTTGACATTGTGTCTCTGTGTGTGTGTGTGTGTGTGTGTGTGTGTGTGTGTGTGTGTGTGTGTGTGTGTGTGTGTGTGTGTGTCTCTGTGTGTGTGTGTGTGTGTGTGTGTGTGTGTGTGTGTGTGTGTTTGTCTCTGTGTGTGTGTGTGTGTGTGTGTGTGTGTGTGTGTGTGTGTGTGTGTGTGTTGTGTGTGTGTGTGTGTGTGTGTGTGTGTGTGTGTGTGTGTGTGTGTGTGTGTGTGTGTGTGTGTGTGTGTGTGTGTGTGTTTGTGTCTGTGTCTCTGTGTGTGTGTGTGTGTGTGTGTGTGTGTGTGTGTGTGTCTGTGTGTGCGTGTGTGTGTGTGTGTGTGTGTGTGTCTGTCTCTGTGTGTGTGTCTCTGTGTGTGTGTGTGTGTGTGTGTCTCTGTGTGTGTGTGTGTGTGTGTCTCTGTGTGTGTGTGTGTGTGTGTGTGTGTGTCTGTGTGTGCGTGTGTGTGTGTGTGTGTGTGTGTGTGTGTGTGTGTGTCTCTGTGTGTGTGTGTGTGTGTGTGTGAGACCAGGTCCTGGAGGTTCAGTGTGGAGTCTGACTGACAGCGACTGTCGCCTGGTGGCGTCTGCTCTGTGTGTCCTGTCTGAGCTGCCGTCTGTCTGCTCCCCAGAAGGTGAGAGCAGGGAACGAAAAAATAAACACGGTCATGTTACACCTGGGAAAGTCATGGAGTTAGTAAAATCCTTGAAAGTTTTGGAAAAGTAATTGAATTTGGTCCATAAAAATGTGTGGGAACCCTGAAAACCACAAGCTTTTACATGCTAAAGCTAATGCTAACCTGTCAACAGTGATGTTAGCATTAGCTTTAGCTTGCAGGTGACAGGTGCAGGTGTGTAATTAATTTAATGGTCATTCTGTCCTCCTGCAGGCAGCGTGTCCATCCTCCCCACCGTCCTCTACCTGCTGCTGGGAGTCCTCCGAGAGCTGACAGGTAACACACACACACACACACACACACACACACAGGCACAAACACAAACGCACGCGCACACACAGGTACACATGTACATACACACACAAACACACACACACACGCACACACATGCATACGCACACACACACACACATGTAGGCCTGTCGCGATAGTCAATAAATCAATTAATCGCACAATAAAAAAAATTTGCTCGATAATTTTTCCGGCCGCGATAATTTACATTTGCATGCTTGTTTGTTTTCCTTGTCTCTCTCTCTCTCTCTCTCTCTCTCTCTCTCTCTCTCTCTACCAAAGAGACTGGAGGACCACTCTCGGTTCCTTAGCGTAACGAGGAGTGAACCCTCTTGTGAGTCGCGTGGTCTTTGTGTGGAGGCGGGACTCCTGGCGGAGAGAGAGAGAGAGAGAGAGAGAGAGAGAGAGAGAGAGAGAGAGAGAGAGAGAGAGAGAGAGAGAGAGTAGTTGGAGCGGGGTTTTCCGCAGCACTTTGCCGTTAAGACGCCGTCAAAAAAAGAAGACATATATGAGCGATATCCACACACTCGGCGTCCGGTTTTCTCCGTTACATTCCAAACCACGCAGTGGACAACCTGCAGGTGGAGGCGGTGGAGACGGGCACGGACATAAACGCCGCTGTTTATGTCCGTGTCAGTCTTGCAAGCGGTTTCAGGAAAGTTGCTGTATGTGTCCGACAATGCACAGAACATTAACCGGTACAAGCCTACAGCTGTCAGAGTGTCAGAGGCTCCCGGACGGTGAACTGAGACTCCGTTACCTGCTTGTCAAAAATCGCCACTTACCAGCTAATAAATTAGCCTAAGGTAAACGGTAGCTATCAGTAAACAGAAGTGACGTGGTGGCTGGCGTCTGTTTGTGCGTGCGTGCGTGCACGTGTGTGTGTGTGTGTGTCGGCCCCCCCTCCCCCCACCCCCCCGCGAAGCTCCGACCTGCAGAGGAGCAGAAGAAAGTATAGCTGCACCTTTGCCAAAATGAAGACTGAAAAACAGAACTATTTTGGTACAAACATCTACTCGCCATGTGGCAGATAGTCACATAGAAATAGATAGATATAATGTATTATTTAAATTTAATATTTAGTGTTTAATAAATAATTGTTAAATGCAGTACAGAGTCTGTAGTCTATCACAAACACTCGACTAATGCTGCAAACATTTGACAGCCGGTATGAATTACCTGGGAGAACATACGGGTCACAAACGGCAATTCCACAACTGTAAACAGCGTGAAAGACGACTAAAGGAGAGCAAAGACATATTGTGGATATTTAAAATGTCTTCCAGTTCCAGTGTTAAATATTCTTTAGAAATAAAAGTTTATTGATCTTTGAAAAGGTGTACCTGCATTATTATGTCATTATCTTTATATCAGATGAAAATGGTCTCAGAACGTCAATATTATCGCTTATCACAATAATTTCTGGGACAATTTATCATCCAGCAAAATTTGTTATCGTGACAGGCCTAAACACATGCACACGCAAACACACACACACACACACATGCATGCACAAATGCCCACACATGCACACACCCACGCACACACGCACACATACACAGACACGCACACAGACAAGTTGAGACAGACACACACACACGCCCACACAACGACACACACGCACATACATGCACATGCACGCAAACACACGCACATGCACGTGCAAACACACTCGCACACACACACACACACGGGCTGCAGAGCTCTGTCCTTTCAGCTGCATCTATTAATTCATGAATTCTGTTTTCTTGTTGCTAAATCATTAAACAGACAACTTTTTGTCTCATCAAACTATTTATTTGTGCCTCATCAGATTTTCCACCACAGTCAGCGCTCATGTCTATCTTCTCTTTTCTCCCAGGTGCCCCGGCCGCGGCGGTGGTCTCGGTGGGCTCGGTTGGCGGGGCCGGTCTGGGCGCCGTGGTCCAGGCGGCGCTTCAGGCTCTGAAGTCGGTGGTGACGTCTCCGATGAGCCGACAGGAGAAGAGCCGCGGAGCCTGGAGGCTGCTGCTGAGATCGGCTCTGAACACGCTGCTGGGCCTCTGGGACGCCGGTACACAACACGCTGAAAGGCCTTTACACACCGCGGGCGTTTAAAAACTAATATCTCACAGGTTTTAACTTTGACAATGGCCATCCATCCCTAATACGGCCTTTAAGTATTTTGCATTTTTGTGACGTTTTTTAGTGACGACCCCGGTGTGTAAAAGCCTTAACAGAGAGAACTGTTTACAAATGAAATGTAGTTGTTACATATGTGTGTGTGTGTGTGTGTGTGTGTGTGTGTGTGTACTGTATGTATGTATGTATATATATATATATGTATGTTGTGTGTATGTATTTATGTTAGGGCTGCTCCCTCTTAGTCGATTAGTCGACTAATCGGTCGTTTTGGTCTTAGTCAACTTAGATTTCTTTAGTCGATTAGTCATGTTTTATGCTTTTTTCATGCTGAATGACTTATTTCCAAGAACCGTACGAGCACATCTCTGGTAAACAAGAATTAAAGTGGTGCTTTTGCATCACTCTTTGCGGAGAAACTCAGATTTACAGATCTGTCGATTAAATCAACTAATCGATTAGTCGATGCAATTGAATGAGTGTTAGTCGACTAAGAATTCCTTCAATCGAGCACAGCCCTAATTTATGTACAGTGTGTGTGTATGTATGTATGAGGACATAAGGCACAATATTATTTTAATTATTTATTCTTTAATGTGTGTGTGTGTGTGTGTGTGTGTGTGTGTGTGTGTGTGT
>NC_050190.1:9332856-9342856 GCF_008315115.2 Sander lucioperca | reverse complement strand
AGTAGTTTGGTCGCTAAAAATGTGGATCAGAGTTCCCCAAAAAGTCAAAGATGACGTCCTCAAATGTCTTGTTCTGTCCACAACTCAAGAACATTCAGTGGCCTGTCCCCGAGGAGAGAAGACACTAGAAAATATTCATATTTAAGGAGCTGGAATCACACAAGTTGACCTGTTTTATCATAAAAAATGACTCAAACTGATTAATGGATTATCAGAAAATTTGGAGATTAAAGGAATTTATTGGGACTTTAACTTATTCCCCGTAACCCCCAGAGTTAGACAAGTCCATACATACCCTTCTCATCTCCGTGCGTGTTGTAACTCTGTCTGACGGCTCCACCAGTAGCCTAGCTTAGCACAGATCCTGGAGGTAACTGGTTCCATCTAGCCTAGCTTAGCACAGATCATGCAGGTAACTGGTTCCATCTAGCCTAGCTTAGCACAGATCATGCAGGTAACTGGTTCCATCTAGCCTAGCTTAGCACAGATCCTGGAGGTAACTGGTTCCATCTAGTCTAGCTTCGCACAGATCCTGGAGGTAACTGGTTCCATCTAGCCTAGCTTAGCACAGATCATGCAGGTAACTGGTTCCATCTAGCCTAGCTTAGCACAGATCATGCAGGTAACTGGTTCCATCTACCCTAGCTTAGCACAGATCCTGGAGGTAACTGGTTCCATCTACCCTAGCTTAGCACAGATCCTGGAGGTAACTGGTTCCATCTAGCCTAGCTTAGCACAGATCCTGGAGGTAACTGGTTCCAACTAGCCTAGCTTAGCACAGAACCTGGAGATAACTGGTTCCATCTAGCCTAGCTTAGCACAGAACCTGGAGGTAACTGGTTCCATCTAGCCTAGCTTAGCACAGATCCTGGAGGTAACTGGTTCCAACTAGCCTAGCTTAGCACAGATCCTGGAGGTAACTGGTTCCATCTAGCCTACTGCTCCGAATAAGTGACAAAATAACGCCAACATGTTCCAATTTACATGTTGTGATTTGTAGAGTCACAGCGTGTACAAAAAACAACGTAACATGAGACACAGTCATATTCTAACCGTATACTAAGTGGGAACTATATTCTCAGAAAGTAGAAGCACTGCTACTTGGGCGGAGTGATTAGCGTAACACCGAAAAGCACAGTTACTTCCGTCAACAAAACCAATGTGAATAGCTAGTTAGTAGTGAACGTGACTGGTGATCACGGCATTATTTATACACGCTGTGACTCTACAAATCACAACATGTAAATAGGAACATGTTGGCGTTATTTTGTCACTTATTGGGAGCAGTAGGCTAGTTGGAACCAGTTACCTGCATGATCTGTGCTAAGCTAAGCTAATGCTGGGTGCGTCAGACAGCGTTACAGCACGCACGGAGATGAGAAGGGTATGTATAGACTTGTCTAACTCTGGGGGATACGGTGAATAAGACAAAGTCCCAATAAGTCGGCGTGTTCCTTTTAATGTATTAGTTGATTCATCCTGTCTCATATCTCAGTACCTAAATCTCCAGACTGATGTCATGAAGTGGTGTATGTATGACGCGCCAATCCATATGCCATTATTGGCGTGTTATCAAGACGCATACTCGCTTTGTAGCGTGTTTATCAACGCCGTTTGGCCTCCATTGACTTACATTATACCTTGCGATTGCGTGTGAATTGACGCCGTAGCGAGTAGTATGAAAGGCCGAAAATCTGCGTTAGGAGGTTGGTCAAAAATAATCTTTAAAATAAAAAACCCACATTTCCTCCCAATCGTTTCCTCTCTCCTCGCAGGATTCCCTCGCTGCGTCTCTCCCGTGCTTCCTCGAGCGGGACGGACTAAGACGCTAAGAGGAAGGGAAGCAAGTGAAGGAAACAAGGATGCAATTGTAGAACCTTGGATGAATGTTTGAAGCCGCGTTTGTACATCACATTTGGAGGACGGGTCAAACGCAGGACGTTCACCCAGGAGACCGGGGATCAGGTCCCACGTGTCATGTTTTTTTGTTTTCCTAAACCGTAGTCTCGCGATAACACGCCACGTGGCTTTAGAAAGTGGCGTGTATGTTTACGCTGTGACGTTGCAGACTGCCGTCCGCTGTATACAGCGTAGACATCCACGTGGACAGCTCAAAACACGTACAGATAACACGCCACGTGGCTTTAGGAAAGTGGCGTGTATGTTTACGCCAAGTCATGATGTCATGTTGGAATCTCTGTGTGTACTGTTGTGTTTTCACTTTTTTTTATCAACGTTTTGACGCCTTTTTCGGACGTTTTTCTCCACTTTTTTTCCGACACTAAGCGAAAAAGGGACAAAAAGTTCTCGGTACGTTTGTTTGGTTTGCGTCTTGTTGACAGATTTGTTTCTAAAATCAGATCCAACTGATCAAACCGACGTTATCGGAGCAAATTCTCCAATTAGGACGTGAAAGTTTCCATCAATTACATGACGAGATCGTATCGTTAACAGATGTTCAAAATGACGCGAACCGAATAATTAAGTTCATTTAATAGTTGACAACTTATCAATGAAACCCTAAAGAACAGCAGATTGTCCTGTGGCCTTCAAACAAACTAAAAAGTGAAATTTTTAATTATCAGACGAGACTTTAATCTCCGAATTTTTACTTTTCTCAAGAAAATAACACTATACGTGTACATTTACAGGCAGAGAGTTTGACCAATCACAGGAGAGCATCTCAGAGAGAGCTGAGGCGTTCTCTGACAGTTAGACTCCACCCGCCTGGTACTACAAGTACAACGAAACAAGCGCTGCTGTTCCATCGTTCTGTCAATGAAAGGGAGGCTTTTATTTTGAAGTAATTGTCATCTCTGTGTACATAAGTAGGAAAACAAGCTTCCTGTGTCACTAACAGTACTGCTTCTCAATCGTATCACTCAAAGGTCCGCATCACAGCTTTTTTGTTGATGGTTTCCGCCATTTTCAAACGTTTTTGTGAACGTTCTTTTCGACATTTTTTCAAAGTTGTTTTCAATGTTTTGCCTTTTTTCCAGATTTCTTTTCTACGTGAGACACACACACACAGAAACACACGCACACGCAAACACACACACACAAACACAGACACACACACACAGACACACACGCACACACACACACAAACAGAAACACACACACAAACAGAAACACACACACAGACACACAGAGACACACGCACAGACACACACACACGCACACACACACACAGACTCACACACAGACACACACACACATACACGCACACACAGACACACACAGACACACATATACACACACACACACACGCACACATATACACACACACACACACATACACACACACAGACTCACACACACACACATACACACACACAGACTCACACACACACAGACTCACAGACACACACACACACACACAGAAAAACACAGAAACACACACACACGCGTGCACACAGAAAAAAACAGACACACACACAGAAACACATATACTCACACACACGTGCACACACACAGACTCACACGCGCACACACACACACAGAAAAACACAGACACACGACAAGTTTTGGTTGCTTTTTTGTAGCATATACTCAACATCTCTAACTATTATTGATCGATAGAAAATGTATTTCAAAATGGAAAACGTAACACTTGTTATGAATGAATGTCGATAACAGAAGAGCTCCGAGAGTTTCCTGCTCAACTTCTGGACCCAACGCTACCTTTTCACTCAGCTCCATGTGGTAAAAGTACTGCAGTATTCTCATCTTCACATAGTAAATGCTGTTTTTTTTGTCATTTATTTTCAATGTTTATATCACCTTTTTAGACTTTTTTTTTTCAACTTTTTTTGACTTTTTTGTGGGTTTTTTCCCAACGGTTTCTTTGACTTTTGTGTCCCTTTTTTTGACGTTTTGTCACTAATTTTTTTTAAATTGATCAATAGAAAATTATTTCAAAATGGAAAATATAACCCAATTTTTTGTATCATAACAGGAACTACGGGCCGTTTGGTCCGGACCGGCTCGCCATTCGGTCCGGACTGAATGAATGTATGTCGATAACAGAAGGGCTCGGAGAGGGAGAGGGGGTTTATTTTTTAGTAAAATGTGGATTTGTTGTGTTTGAATGTGTGACAAATAACATGAAAACACAAGCGAAAGACTCTCTGATTGTTATTAATCACACGCTGTAATCACACTCTGGCCTCTAAAGGGACGACGTAGTCATCAGCACTTTAGTTTAACAACACTACAACGGCACCGTATATCAGCCACGTACAGGAGGCGGAGCCAGGGGAGGGGCCAATGGTGATGACGTCGTGGGGGCGGGGCCATGTAGCGATCATATGCGATGGGCGGAGCCAGGTACGGATACAGGGCGGGTCCATGGGGGCAGTGAACAAGAGGGATTCTTCTGTTTGCGAGGTCACTAAAATATCAAACATTTATATCATTAATGGGAAACATATCTCTTCCCCCCCCCTTGATAGGTTTGGACCGCGACCCAAATGTTTTTGCCTAACTCCACCCCCCGACCACGACCACGACGTGTTTGATCACTTTGAAGAATGTAATGTACACTTGTTTGGACTTTTATTGTGAATGTTCACATCATTAAAAAACATTTTAAAAACATGATTTCCTTTTAAAAATCTGAGTCACAATCACACATTTAACTGCAATAAGTTAATAAAGCAGAAGACTGTGAACTGTACACACAGACACACACATACACACAGACACACACACACACAGACACACACACACACAGACACACACATACACACATACACACACACACACACACACACACATGCAGACACACACACACGCACACAGACACACACGCAGACACACACAGACACACTGAACTGTACACACACACGCACACAGACACGTGCACACACACAGCCACACTGTGAACTGTACACACACACACAGACACACATGCACACACGCACACACAGACACACACATGCAGACACACACACACACAGACAGACACACACACTGTGAACTGTACACACACACAGACACACTGTGAACTGTACAGGTGTATATGGTTAACACATTCTCTAACAGCAGTGAGGGAATAAAACATGTTTTCTCCTAACTCAGTTTCCAGTTTTTCTGAACAAACGATGATGATGATGATGATGACGATGATGATGATGATGATGAAGGTTTGTGTGTCTGTAACTTTCCGATGCAGCTGAGGGGATAAACAGGCAGAATAATAAATTTTTTTGTTTCGCTTAAAAAATGTAATTTTCATTCATCACTTTAAACGCACACACACACACATACACACACACACAGAGCGACACACAGACGCACACACACATATGCACAGAGACACAGACATACATAGACACACACAGACACACAGACATACACAGACATACACAGACACACACACAAACAAACATACACAGACACACGCACACAAACACACAGACACACACACACAGACATACACATAGACCCCCCCTCTCTGAATAATGTGTGTATGAAGACCCATCAGCCTCTGTGGTTTTAGATTCGTGTAAAGGACATTGATGACTGGATAGTGAGCTGATGCTGCAAAGTTTCCTCTGATGATGAGATAAAGAAGTTATGTTTGATAAAGTTAGTTTAGTTGCTATGGTGATATTATCAATGTTCCAAAACTCTAAGTACAAAGTACAAAGTACAAACACTCCCAACTGATCATACATATAAATCATGAAATCTTTCATGTAAAGCAACTGATTCTCCTTTATTTGGCTCGTAAACATCTTTCAATACAAGACCAATGTTTCAACCTCTCAGTTACACACACACACACACACACTCACACTCTCTCACACACACACACACACACACACTCACACACACTCACAGGTTTGTGGCACTATCTTTGTGGGGACCCGTCATTGACATAATGCATTCCCTAGCCCCTTACCCTAACCATCACCACTAAACAGTGGTGTAGTCCAGGGTATACGCTGGTATACGGCGTATACCTACTTATTTTTCAGTCAGCATTGCGTATACCCACTTCTAAATCCCCCCTGATGCGCACCATTCAGTAATATCTGTGAGCCAGATTGCCCATTTTTTCCTCAAGGATAGTGAAGCCATGACCCACCCTCCTCTGCCTCTGATTGGCTGGTACTCGCTGCTTTCACTGATTAGATTGGTTAACTTTAGGCATGAGGACTGATGAGCCAATCAGAGGCAGAGTAGGGCGGGTCATGCCGAGGAAAATATCGCTAATACCTCAGGTGCCAGTGAAAAAAAACAAAAAAAATCCTCAGGTGCCGGTGCCACTTGGCTACGATAACGGCAGCAGACCAAACAACAGATGAAGAAATAACACAAGCGGCGGTGTGCCACCCCAGTTGATGGAAGACATAATTCTGAGGTAAGTTTTAAGGTGGTTTCCAAATGAATCATTATTTTAAACTACTGGCAAATTGCCAGTGGCAACATGACTGCACATTTAGAGGAGAAGAGATAACACCATGTTTGCCTCATGATAAATACATTTTACATTCATCCAGGCTGCTTGTGTGACCAGTAGTAACTACAAACTGCTCCTAATCAAGTCATGATCGTTTTATAATAGTGAGCAAGTAGAAATGACAGATTTTTGGGTAAACTAAATCATAGTCTTACATGTCACTGTTTCTAAAACAGGGCTTTTTTCTGGACTACTTTAAAAAAAAAAAGGTGAAAACTGAGAGTATACCCACTTCTCCAGGGACCACTACACCACTGCCACTAAATGCCTAACCTTAACCCTTACCCTCATCCTAACCATAACCTAATTCTAACCCTAATCCTAAAACCAAGTCTTAACCCTCAAACAGACCTTTAAACTTGTGGGGTCCAGCATTTTGGGCCCCACAAAGCTGTCGTGACCCCTCAAGTATACTGGACTCCCGGTTTTTGGACCCCACAAATATAGTTAAATAAGCACACACACACACACACACACACACACGCACGCACGCATACACACACATTTTAACAATTTATTTAAGCCCACTTGAAAAGAATAATTTACAGGGACATAAATATGATAGATACAGTTAAATACATATACTAAATCATGGTCCATTAGCATACAGCAGGTCTTCATACTCCTCTGTTCTTATGGGTAGAAGTTATATATGGCGGCTGCCTACGAGAGCAGACAGAACACAGTACTCTGCTAGACGTTTAGTCCTCTTTTTGGGCATCCCAAGCTGATGAAGCCCTTTTACAACCAGCCTGTGTGTGTGTCCTAAGCTGCCAAATATGAAAGGTAATAGAGGGCACCTCTAGCCTCGCTCTGACTCTGAGATAGTGTTTAGGAGTGGTTGGTATTTAATGACCTTGGTCTAAAAGCTTCCTCCATGTTACAGTAGGATCAAAGGTGCATGCAGTGGCATGTCTTCCCCCTCTCTCTCCCCTTTCTCACCCTGCTGTCCTGTCAAAAATTAAAGGCTGAAAAGCCCTAGAAATAATCTTTAAAAAAAAAGGTGCATGCAGCCTCTAAAACCATCACCTTATTGGATTACTCATTAATCCCAACAACATTAGAAGGTATCAGAGGTACTACTGCAGCTGGAACATTGCTGGTTTTACACAATAATGTTTGTACGCACACACACACACACACACACACATACACAGACACACACACAAACACATACACAGACACACACACAAACACATACACAGACACACACGCACAGACATACACATAGACACACACACACACAAACATACACACACACACACACACACACACACAGATCCCCCCCCTCTCTCTCCTCTCTGAATAATGTGTGTATGAAGACCCGTCAGTCTCTGTGGTTTTAGATTCGTGTAAAGGACATTGATTACTGGATAGAGAGCTGATGCTGCAAAGTTTCCTCTGATGCTGAGATAAAGAAGTCATGTGTGTACCAGATAAAGAGCAGCTGCTGATGAGGGTTGGTGTAGAGCGTATATGAGCTGAGTGGTGTCAGTGTTTGTCGACCTCGGAGCAGAATGGCTGCAGTCACAGAGCTCTCCTTCCTGCTGTTTGCTCTCATCAACAACATCCATGCACAAGAACGCATCATCATCCAAAAGGAAAAACAGCATTACACCTTCAAGCTCCCCGAGAACACCACCTCCTGCCTGATCTCCAGATCTGTTGGTGAGGAGAAGCTTGTCCTGTGGAACACCTCTGACCTCTGGTCCAACAACTCCTCAGTACCTGAACACCTGAAACGACGACTTCACAGTGATGTGGATACTTCTTACACCATCCTCGACCTGACCCATTCAGACTCCGGCCCGTACCGAGAGGAGTGTTGGACTGAGGGCAACGTGACGCATGAGAACAACTTCACTATTACTGTTTGTACTTCAATAGATGTGAGACTTATTGAAGTGAGACTTGGAGAACCAGTGGACCTGCCATGTGTGGGAGCAGCTGATAATCTGGATGTCCAGTGGCTCAAACGGGACTTTAGATATGAGCAAGAAACATGGAGCAGAGTTTTTGGGGACAAGATGACATCAGTGATGGACACTGTTAGAGGAAGATACCAAGTGGTGGCAAACACATCAGCTCTTTGTGTTTCCAACGTCACAAAAACAGACTTTATAGACTACAGATGTCTGGTGATGAACCAACAGCAGTGTGTTAGCAGTTACACTGTACGGTTGAGACTACGGTTGTATAAGAGAATCTACGGCTCAGTGGGAGAGACCGCTGTGTTGCCGTGCAGTATCGCTGACTCCACTGATGAACAGCCCCCACGTTGGTCTAATCGGTTCTCCACTGACCTAGGACAACTAAACCAGACTGTTCCTTCAGTAGACCAAAACTACTCGCTGGTGTTTTCATCTCTAATGTTAAATCACTCAGGTCGGTACATCTGTAAAGCCTCTATCAGAGAGCAAGAGTATCAGCTGGTGGTGTGCCCCAAATTTGCCCCCCCTGCTGTAGAACTCTTCTCAGAGGGAGAGGAAGTCATTGTCAGATGCAGAGAATGGGGAAAGGGTGGGATGTATTTTTGGTTTATCAATTCGAACCGAACAAAGGGAAGAATCTTTAGTGTAACATCTGATCAGAGCATGAGCAGAGTGAGCTGGTACGATAACAAACGGAATCTGGTTATCTCTAATATCTCAGTGGGAGACGCAGGGGAGTACTGGTGTGCAGTTACTGACCGAGATGATCAGTGTGTGTCAACCAGCAGAACTGTGTTAGTGTACATGGAGCCCTTTGGGATTTACTCCACCTTCTTCAAAGTGCGATGCTCAGTGCTCAGTGTCCTGCTGCTGATGCTCTGTGCTGCTGTAGTCGCTGTGAACCTGAGGACACGGAGAGGAGCGCAGCTTTCAGCTCACACACTTAATATGCATATATGATCATTTCATCATTGGCTTTAATACAGCCTGGTATACACTGGTTTTAATACAGCCTGGTATACACTGGCTTTAATACAGCCTGGTATACACTGGCTTTAATACAGCCTGGTATACACTGGCTTTAATACAGCCTGGTATACACTGGCTTTAATACAGCCTGGTATACACTGGCTTTAAAACAAGGGATGGGACACATTCATGCAGAGAAAACATTTAAACTAGAACACAAAAGACAGAAACAACAAACAGAAATGATGGGAAATAAGACATAAATACCCAATGATTATTATTATAATAATATAAAATAAGTTTTGAATGTTAGAAGTGAACAATGATCCTGACAGGGTGCAGATGTTCCCTTATTGTCTGTATTAGTATGTTGTGTATATATATGTGATATTATATTGTATATATATTGAGTTATTTGATCTTTTCTTGATGTTGTTGTGGATGTGATTATGGGGGGGGGGCTGCTCTGTTAGGGGACATTTTGGTTTAATAGTTTAACATGTTGGGAATTCACTTTTTAATATTACTGTCACCTAAGAGTTTTAATACAAATTATTTTACCTTTATGTGTGTGTCTGTGTGTGTGTGTGTGTGTGTGTGTGTGTGTGTGTGTGTGTGTGTGTTCCAGATT
>NC_050190.1:9302856-9317856 GCF_008315115.2 Sander lucioperca | reverse complement strand
ACACACAGACAGACACACTAGAACAGAACTAGTTTGTTTAATTCAGGGACCTTTTTAAACATGTTTGTATTGATTGTTTCTCTGGCAGAACATTAGTAACTGCACTAGGAAATGTTTAAATGTTCGTCAGCTGAGTTTCAAAGTAATTGGAAGCATCAAAGTGAGTCGTTAAAGATCTTTTGTGTCCAATAAACTGATTTCATCCGGAGGATTTGATGTCCTGGATGGGTCTGTTTCTGCCTCCACACCAGTCTGTTGTTGTCACCTTCACTAAAGCTCTTTATGCGTATCAGCTTTCCTCTGACAGTAGACTTTACATATCAAAGTGCTTTACGTTTGCATACAGGCAGCTTGTTTCTGAAAGGAAAACGACATCAGAGTCCTGTGACTGTGATGAAAACGGGGAGTTAAATTAATTTGACATATCCTGAACATCCTCTCGTACTCGTGCTGCGGTTCCGGCCGGTTCAGCTCGGGTAGTTTTTATTTCTTCTGCCGTGGAGGTTGTGTTTTGGTTTGTTTGTCTGTTTGTTAGTCAGCAGGGTTACGGAAAAACTTCTGGCCTGATTTTCATGAAACTTTGTGAAAGGATGAAGCACGGGCTGAGGAAGAACCCATTACACACACACCAGAGAGAGAGAGAGACACACACACACACCAGAGAGAGAGAGAGACACACACACACACCAGAGAGAGAGAGACACACACACACCAGAGAGAGAGACACACACACACACCAGAGAGACACACACACACACACCAGAGAGAGAGAGACACACACACACACACCAGAGAGAGAGACATACAGACAGACAGACACAAACACACACACAGAGACAGACAGAGACACACACACACACACACACACACACCAGAGAGACACACACACACACACACCAGAGAGAGAGACACACACACACACACACACACCAGAGAGAGAGAGACACACACACACACCAGAGAGAGACACACACACCAGAGAGAGACACACACACACACACCAGAGAGAGAGAGACACACACACACACCAGAGAGAGAGACACACACACACACACACACCAGAGAGAGACACACACACACACCAGAGAGAGCGAGACACACACACACACAGACAGACAGACAGAGACACACACAGAGACAGAGACAGACAGACACACACAGAGACAGACAGACACACACAGAGACAGACAGACACACAGACAGACAGACAGACAGACAGAGACACACACACACACACACACACAGACACACACACACACAGAGACACACACACACAGACACACACACACACACAGAGACACACACACACACACACACACACACACACACACACACACACAAAGGATGAAGCACGGGCCGAGGAAGAACCCATTACATTTTGGGGTTGGTTTTGGGGAGGAGATACACAACTTATTTTTCACTTCAGTTAACATTGGTGAGATAGGGGCTGCTTCCGAAATCCCACACTAACATGCTATTACTATGCACTGCGTTCATGTGGTGTCAGTATAATTGAAAAAATTTGTTGAAGACTTGAAATGTAACCACGGGGATGCTGTAGTCCCCTTCGTCATGATTTACCCTCCTGTAATATGCCCAAAATGGGCCCGTATAAACAAACATCAGTCACCCAGGAATTATCCACTGCCCTCACTACAGGATTGATTTTAGTTGCTGTGTGAATGCCGTGCTCTTCCTCTGGTGTCTGTTATTTAAATGTCTCCTTGTTTTGTTTGCAGGTGAAGAGACTACATGTCCCAGAAAACCCTGTGAGAGCGAGCTACTTGTCCGTGTTTCCTCTCTCCCTCCGTCCGGTTGGTTGGATGAGTCCCATACAGCGACAGAACTGTGAGCAGTGATTGGGCGCTGAGCCAGACCGGGTAGCCAACGGGGAGCCAGGTGAGAGACGGAGACGGACAGATTTAACTCTATTGAATTATCTTTTTCCTGAAAGCAATCCTTTTCATTCGATCACAGCAAACAAGCAGGAAGAAGGTGCTTTTAGGTGCATCTATGTGCTAAATGAAGGAATAACATCTATCATGTCTGTCAACCTGGAATCCTATTTGTTTAATCAGAAACAGCTCTGAGATCGCTATCCCCAAACCCACCAGACTCCATCTAAATAATCAGTACTTTTAGCGTGTATAGAGCCACCATATTTCCACCAGACTCCATGTAAATAATCAATACTTTTAGCGTGTATAGGGCCAGCATATTTCCACCAGACTCCATGTAAATAATCAGGACTTTTAGCGTGTATAGAGCCAGCATATTTCCACCAGACTCCATGTAAATAATCAGTACTTTTAGCAAGTATAAAGCCAGCATATTTCCACCAGACTCCATGTAAATAATCAGCACTTTTAGCGTGTATAGAGCCAGCTTATTTCCACATGTAAATGGGTGAATTAAGGGTTTATTTCAACCAAACCAGAGTGGTGATTGTTGGAACAGTGGAAAGATGAACCAAGACGGCTTTTGGTAGTTTTATTTAGTTTCTGTC
Source organism: Sander lucioperca (assembly GCF_008315115.2). Classification (NCBI taxonomy): domain Eukaryota; kingdom Metazoa; phylum Chordata; class Actinopteri; order Perciformes; family Percidae; genus Sander; species Sander lucioperca. The sequence continues at coordinate 9,315,350 of NC_050190.1, read as the reverse complement.
CACTTTGAATGAAGTGTGTTTTATGATGATAAAAGTCCTGATTATTTACGTGGAGTCTGGTGGGTTTGGTGATGAGGATTTCAGGGCTGTTTCATGTTAAACTAAAAGGATCTTACTCCTTAACTAAAAGATCTATCTCTGTAGGGATCTCTGTAGAATAATAATCGGAGTCTGTCAGCAGCAACAACAGAACTTTTAGTGGACGCTAACTGATGCTGAACATTTGCCCATTAACATTTTCACATGTAGTAAAAAGTGCTGGGTACACCTGCCCAGTGCATGATGGCATAGCCTCCAGCCCCTGTTCCCCTAAACGGATTAAACTGTGTGTACAAAATGAATGAATGGTACACAAGTGGTAAAACAAGGTGCATGTTCTGTGTTTGTTTGTCTCTGTAGGCTAGCCATCATGGCGGACGTGGACCCAGACACCCTGCTGGAGTGGCTGCAGATGGGGCAGGGCGATGAGCGCGACATGCAGCTCATCGCTCTGGAGCAGCTCTGCATGCTGCTGCTCATGTCGGACAACGTGGACCGCTGCTTCGAGACGTGAGTTTTTCAGTTAGTGTGCACACAAGATGAAGTAGCGCTGGAAGAAGTATTCAGATCCTTTACTGCAGTAAAAATACTAAATACTCTGTTACAAGTTAGTCCTGAATTGAAAATGTTACTTCAGTAAAAGTGTGTAAGTATCATCAGGAGAATGTAGTTAAAGTATTAAAACATTGTAGAAAGAGTAAAGGATCCAACCAGCTGTGTGTTTAAGGTCTGATCATCTCAGCGTGACTTGTAGTCGTTATATTGTCGGCTAGTTTACTTTATAACCTTAATGTGTAAAGTAACTAGTAACTAAAGTAACTAGTAACTAAAGCTGTAACAGATGATGGAATGGAGTAACTAAAGTAACTAGTAACAAAAGCTGTAAAAGATGAATGTAGTGGAGTAACTAAAGTAACTAGTAACTAAAGCTGTAACAGATGAATGTAGTGGAGTAAAAAGCACAATATTGCACGCAGACACACACACAGAGACACACACACACTTTGAAGTGTAGCGAAGTAGAAAGTGGCATGAAAAGACTCGATTAAAGTACAAGTACCTCAACAGTTGTACTAAGTGCAGTACCGTAGTAAATGTACTTAGTTACATCCCCCCACTGTCGGGAGGTCAGCGGTCTGACCGTCTCTCTCCTCTCGTGTTCCAGCTGTCCCCCTCGGACATTCCTCCCGGCGCTCTGTAAGATCTTCCTGGATGAGAGCGCTCCAGATAACGTGCTGGAGGTCACGGCCCGGGCCATCACCTACTACCTGGACGTGTCGGCCGAGTGCACCCGGAGGATCGTCGGCGTGGACGGCGCCATCAAGGCGCTGTGCAACCGGCTGGTGGTGGTGGAGCTCAACAACCGGACCAGCAGAGATCTCGCCGAGCAGTGCGTCAAGGTAGGACGAGCTGCATCTCCTAACGAAGATTATAGCGTTAAGAATTACCTGACGGGCCGGGTGCTCTGTTAACCAGGGACGTGCACAGGGAGACAGAGTGAGAGGGAAACAGAGAGGGAGAGACGAAGGGGGATAGAGGGAGACAGAGGGGGGGAGAGGGAGACACAGAGACGGAGAGGGAGAGACGAAGGGGAAAAGAGAGGGAGAGAGAGGCAGACAGTGAGAGGAAGAGAGAGGGAGACAGGGAGGGAGGGAGACACAGAGAGGGAGAGACGAAGGGGGAGAGAGGGAGAGACAGAGAGGGAGAGACAGAGAGGGAGACACAGAGACAGAGTGAGGGAGAGAGACGGTAAGATTTTTTTTTTTTTGGGGGGCATTTCTGCCTTTAATGAATAGGACAGCTGAGATATGAAAGGGGAGAAACATGCAGGAAACTGTCACAGGTTGGACTCGAACCCTGGACCTTCTGCGTCAAGGAATAAACTTCCACGTATGTGCTCCCGCTCTACCAACTGAGCTAACCGGCCACTAGCTGTTGTGGTTTTTATTTTAGATCCATTTATACAGGATCCTGTAAACAACAATCTCCTGAGTTCTCTAACGGTTAACCTGCATGAATGCTCAGGCGAGAGCAGCACTCTTCTCTCTCTGAGGAAGAACCAAAGGTCAGTCGGATAGTAAAGCAGAATCTTTTGGCGTTTTTCCATTACATGGTACCTGCTCGGTTCGCCTCGACACACTGTGCGTCCGTTTTCCATTGCAGATTTTAGTACCGCCTCAGCGTAGCTGGTCGTCTTTATGCCGGCTCGACGCACACACCAGCGCAAGTATAAACATCAAGCCACTTGAGCTTGTTTTACAGTTTTACTCCACGCAGAGCTTTCTCCGTAGCCTGTGTAAAGTGGCCTGATGTTTATACTTGTGCGCTGGTGTGTGCGTCGGGCCGGCATGTGTGTGTGTACGTAGGATACGGTGAAAGCTCTGCCTGGAGCCTCCGCAGAACTGAAACAAGGGACGCCGCAGTAAACTGCCGTGACCTAACGCGACGCACACACAGAACGTGGAAGCTGAGTTGTTGCCAGAAGACACATTTAGTTTCTAAAGAAGCTGGAGGCAGCAAAAAAAAATACACAGCTGGCTAAACTATTTAAAAATGGCGGGTTTGTTCAGGACACCCCCCTCTATCGCTTTCACGTCACCTTTTCGGCTCGCCTCAGCTCGCTGGGAACCTCGACTGAGGAGGTACTAAAAAAAGTTCCGGTTAGCAGGTACCTTGTGATGGAAATTTGTGTTTCTGCTTCATCCTGTTATCATGTCGTTCAAGGCTGTGACGTCGTCAGTTTGATAAGCAGCGGTGTGTTTTTGTGAAATCTCCTCAGAGTGTCTTGTTTGTCTCGTTTCCTCTGCAGTGTTTCTGTCTCCGTCACCCTGAACAGGGCGGTCGGTGTGTCAGGGAGGCATGTAGCAGGAGGTTAACTCAGGCCAAGACACAATGATAATAATAAGTCGAGTCAAACCACAAACCAGGAGACTCCTAACCATGTGCCACCAGACGTTTATTAATACACAGCACAGGACAGCTGGGTTCTTTATTCAGAGCTCAGTTTGTCTCTGCACAGATCTGCTGAGAGATAATGTTTGATCTGGTTAATTTTATTTTATTTTTCCTCTAATATTGAATATCTTGTTTCCCCTTCTTTGTGTCTATGAGGAGAGCGTTAGTTAAACTGTTCTGTTCCCAGTTTTAAGATCGAATACTCAGGATTGGTATCCATCCAAACTTTAAAAATTAACAAAAAAAGAGAAACCTTTTTGCCACAACATGAACATATTGTAAGTAATAAATAAATAAACAAATGACATTGTGTACAGGCTAATATTGAACTAACTAAAATGCAAAGGAATGTAAACAACAAAGACTTTTTAGTGCAAACTGCATATTGACACTAACCTTTAACAATAAACTTGGTGACTGCCCTGTTGTCAACATTGAACTAATAGAGAAATAACTTAATGCAAAGGAATGGAATTGAATTGCCTTGTTGCTGAAAGGTGCTGTAGAAATAAAGTAGCCTTGCCTTACAACCTCATCCTGTCAGTCAGTCACCAGGGCACAGAAACCACCGTTGTGCCTGCTTGTCTCAGAGGAAGTGTAAAACAGCACTGCGACTAAGGGTGGGGGAAAAATCGATACAGCATAGTATCTACAGCGTAGTATATTTTCCGTTATTTTCCGTAGAATACTGTATCGATACACAGACGCCAAGTATGGATCTTTTATTATATATGTGTTGGTCAGACTGTCTGCTTGATAATCTGATTTTGCAGCAATACAATTGAAGTGAGATGAACAAACAGAGAAATATATATTTTTAGATAAAACTGATGACAGTTTCCTTTTGGGGAAAAATTTGAAATTGGAAAAAAGGTAATAAATTGCAATATATCGCAGAATATTGCAATATGTTTAAAATCTTAATAATATTGTATCATGACATAAGTATCGTGATGATATCGTATCGTCAGGCCTCTGGTGATTCCCATCACTAACCGCGACTGCTTTTGCCTCGCCATTAATTTCATATCACAGCAAACGCTGTCTGCGTGAAGTTTTGAAAAACTATAACTACACTTGAAACCACTTTGTGTGTGTGTGTGTGTGTATAAAGAGGAATATGTATAGTTGCATGTTTGCGAGAGAGTATATTGTAAGTTATACTTTATTTTTATTTCATGTGGTAGTTTTGTCTGAAAGTGTCTTATCTGTTATGTTCTATGTTTTGTGTGGACCCCAGAAAGAGTAGCTGATGTTCTGCATCACCTAACGGGGATCTGGTCTGACACCTGGCTCAGGGACACCCCCAGGTGGAGAGAGGTTGTCGTGTCCGAGAGCGTTTTAAACTAAGTTTTGTGTTTTGTTGTGGAGGTGCTGGAGCTGATCTGTACCAGGGAGTCTGGCGCCGTGTTCGAGGCCGGCGGTCTGAACTGTGTGCTGAGCTTCATCCGAGACAGCGGCCACCTGGTTCACAAAGACACGCTGCACTCGGCCATGGCCGTCGTGTCCCGACTCTGCAGCAAGATGGAGCCGCAGGACTCGTCTCTGGAGACCTGCGTCGAGTCTCTGTCCAGCCTCCTCAAACATGAAGACCACCAGGTAACCTGCCAGCCCTCTCTTTGGGTTTTAGATCTGGATAAGATATCAGTAAATATTGTATGGGTGTCCAAAGAATTGATATAATATCGTATTGTAATAAAACTTGTGATTTGGGTAAAGACCATCACAACTAAATGCCTAACCTTAACCCTTACCCTCACCCTAACCATAACCTAATTCTAACCCTAATCCTAAAACCAAGTCTTAACCCTCAAGCAGACCTTTAACCTTGTGGGGTCCAGCATTTGGGCCCCACAAAGCTGTCGGGACCCCACAAGTATACTGGACTCCCCAGTTTTTGGACCCCACGAATATAGTAAAACAAGCACACACAGATACAGCTTTACACATGTACGAATGTAGATGAGGAAACATTTATTAGCAGAAATAGACGCAGATGCATCAACACACACACTCAAACTGAACATACTCATATATTACAGACACACAAAAGGTGTATGCACATGTCAACACAAAAATGAAGACACACACAAACAAAAACCCTTAGTTTTTTTATCAGCTGGTTTCTCAGCTGAACTAACCGCTCTTCTCTCTGTCCTCCAGGTATCAGACGGCGCTCTGCGCTGCTTCGCCTCACTGGCCGACAGATTCACTCGCCGCGGCGTGGACCCCGCCCCTTTAGCCAAACACGGGCTGACGGAGGAGCTGCTGTCCCGCATGGCGGCTGCCGGCGGCACCGTGTCTGGCCCAGCCTCTTCCTGTAAGCCCGGGCGAACCTCGACGGGCGCTGCCCCCTCGGCGCCGGACTCCAAACTGAGCAACCAGGTGTCGACCATCGTGAGCCTGCTGTCCACGCTGTGCAGAGGGTCGCCGCTCGTCACACACGTAGGTCGACTCGCATCAAACACAGGAAACAAGAACATGATACTGATTTTTAAAAAAGGAAATGGATGAGTTGTCTGGTCTCTAAAATGTGGATCAGATACACACACACACACACACACACACACACACACACACACACACACACATACACAGTAACGTTACATCTTGGTACCACACACACACACACACACACAGTAAACCCTGTTTTTAAATGTGGACAGTCGTCTGATGTGCTCTCGTCCCCCTCTCTCCCGTCTCCAGGACTTGTTGCGTTCGGCGCTGCCCGACTCGATGGAGTCCGCTCTGGGAGGAGACGAGCGCTGCGTGCTGGACACCATGCGTCTGGTGGACCTGCTGCTCGTGCTCCTGTTTGAGGGACGGAAGGCGCTGCCCAAATCCACGGCGGGGTCGACGGGTCGGATCCCCGGCCTGCGGCGCCTGGACAGCTCAGGGGAGAGATCCCACCGACAGCTCATCGACTGTATCCGCAGCAAGGACACGGACGCTCTGATCGACGCCATAGACACTGGAGGTAAGATGATGATCAATGATACTGGCAACACCGGACAGAAAGCAGTGTGGAGTGGTCTGCACTGCAGAGATCCACTCTACAAACTTTGTTTGGAGAAATAACTGCACCTCCTTGTCTGTCCAGACGAGAGAGAGAGAGAGAGAGAGAGAGAGAGAGAGAGAGAGAGAGAGAGAGAGAAGGAAGGTTATATGCAGGTGTGCAGACTTGGTGGATCGCATTTCACACACTTTTGCGTCACCATATGCACGCAGAGTTCCCCCCAAAACCCTCGGCTAAACGCGAATCTTCCCAACGTTCTGCTAAAGAATTGAAGTTGTTGTAAAGGTTGTTCTCGTTTTCAGTGACTAAAAGTGGCCCAATATTCTCTGTTTCTGCAGCTTTCGAGGTGAACTTCATGGACGATGTTGGACAGACGCTTCTCAACTGGGCCTCAGCTTTTGGCACACAGGAAATGGTAAAAATGATTACAGAGACACTGGCCCTCATTTAAATCACACTGTTGTTTAATCGCCACGTGGGCTGCTAGGATTTAAGGGTGGTAGGGTCTGTCGGTCTGTATGTGTGTCCGCTGCTTTGGTCGAGAGTCGGGATGCACTGAATCCAGATTTTTGGGGTTCGGCTGAATCCTGAATCCACTGGTTAAGATTCTGCTGAATCCTCGTCCCATCCTCAGTCCATGAACACAGTAAACTCATTAATGAAGTAAACAGTGACTGTCCTTCCTTTGCCGTACCTGAAGTTGCTGCATTCTGGCTGCTGTCTGTAGATTCCTTCATCACAACTCGTATTCTTCCAGATGTTTGATACCAGATGTTGTAACAGCTGTGATGTTGTGTATAGTTTAGGGTCCTCGCCACCACCAGACTAATCAGCATTGCAGATTGAACATGTAGCTGGACTTGAATGGCCTTCTTTTGACTGAAAGTACTGCCAAACTACACTTTTTCTGCTCACCAGTTCCATTTTCACTTCCTCACAGCCTACTGCATTGAACGCTCCACCTACGTAAACACCTTCCTGTAATCAACGGCGCCGTCATTACGCCGACCAGCGTAGCGCACGGAGTGCAAGCGTAGGGTTAAGGTTCGGCAGAAACCGAACCCCGTCAAAAAGCCCAATATTCAGCCGAATCCTGGATTCGGTGCATCCCTGGTCCAGAGTGAAATATCTCAACAACTATTGGATGTTGAATTTGATCGAAGTCTTTCTCGTTTCACCAACCACGACTTTGTTGTTGTTCCAGGTGGAGTTTCTATGTGAGAGGGGGGCGGACGTCAACAGAGGTCAAAGGTCGTCTTCACTACACTACGCTGCCTGTTTTGGACGCCCACAAGTAGCAAAGGTAACACAGAACACACTCAGAGTTGATACACACGGTAAATAAAGTGGTCAGATTCTGTGAAATGGTGTTCATGTTCAGCGCTGGAATTTAACGGAGTATCCAGGGGACTTGGGGGGTATTTAAAGGGTTCACAGGGACTTCCAGGGATTATTATGGGGTTCCACAGATTGTAAAGGAAGATTCAGGGCTTCTTTAGGGGCTTTTACTTATAACAGTATTTTTACAGTGTGGTATTAGTACTTTTACTGATAAAGGATCAGAATACCTCTTCCACCGCTGGTTATGTTTTGTTGTAAACTTCTGGCCGTGTGTTCTGTTTTTTAAATGTGTCTGTCTGTCTGTCTGTCTGTGGTGTGTGTGTTTAGACTCTGTTGCGTCACGGAGCTAACCCTGACTTGAGAGACGAGGACGGGAAAACTCCTCTGGACAAGGCCAGGGAGCGAGGACACAGCGAGGTGGTGGCTATACTGCAGTCCCCCGGTTAGTACACACACAGTACTACTGATTACTGCCCAGTACTACTGCTGCTACAGCTGTCCTCTACTACAGAAACTCTGAGTCGTCTCACACTCAAACGATGTAGTCAACTAATCGATTAGTTCATTTAATGATCAGATCTGTAAAAACTGAGTTTCTCCACGAAGAATTGTTCAAAAGCTCCACTTTAAATCTTGTGTTTACCAGAGATGTGCTCAAAAGTCGTTTAGCACAAAAAACTGACTGACTAGAGAAGTCTTAGTCGACTGATCGACTCCTAACTTCTGCTTTTGAATAAAGTAAAATACAATAAATAAAAGGCCTAAGAATACAAAGGAAAACATAGGTACATGACATCAGACAGCATTGTTTAACTAAAAGCCTGTTTGAATACACACACACACACACACACACACACACACACACACACACACACACACACACACAGACACAGACACACAGACAGACAGACAGAAGCGCGCATGCACACAGGCGCGCTCACAGACACGCACACAGACATGCACACACAGGCGAGCACACACACACACATGCATACTCACAGACGGACGCACACACACACACACACACACACACAGGCATGCACACACATGCTCACACACGCACACAGACATGCACACACGCGCTCGCACACACACAGGCTCGCACACACACATGCATACTCACAGACGGATGCACACACACACACACACACACAGACATGCACACACGCGCTCACACACACACACACACAAACACACACAGGCGAGCACACACACACATGCACGCACACACACACACACACACACACACACACACACACACACACACAACTGATAAGTCGGGACGAAAAAATCTGAAAAAACCCCCAATGTCTTCAACTGCTTTTTAAAAGAATCAACAGAATTTGAACAACGTAAAGAGAGAGGGGCCTTAGGTTCCTTCAAAGGCACCAACAAACAAAATGTATTATTATTACTGTTGTAACATGAACTTGTGTGTGTTTCAGGCGACTGGATGTGTCCGGTGAACAAGGGCGACGACAAGAAGAAGAAAGATGCCAACAAGGAGGAGGAGGAGGGCAGCGAGCCCAAAGGAGACCCAGAAATGGCTCCCATCTACCTGAGGAGACTGCTGCCTGTTTTTGCACAAACCTTTCAGCAAACCATGCTGCCTTCTATTAGGTAAACTGTCAACTACACCTTCAACCCGCTCGTTACTATCATGACGGAAGTGACATGAATTTGTGTGGGCTGTTGTTTTTACTGTGATACCTATGTAGACTGTTTGTCCTATCGAAGAAACTACCGCCAACTCCTTTCAAAGACGTTCAAATGGTTCCTGAAAGCAGAGAACGAGAGCTTTCCGCCGAAATATATGACGTTACTGTTGGATCAGTATGAAAGTAGGATAGCGAGGAGAAAGTAAGGAGAGGCTCTTCAAAATAGTCTCTGGAAGGAACTTGTTTTAGTGGATCATTTGCAGCACGCAAACACCACATACAATATTAAATGAAGTTAAGGCCTCCTGCACACTGGCTGCGTGGCGTGAGCGTGGCGTTTTCTATGTCTTTACACACCAGAAATGTGTCTGACGCGACGCTGCTGCTGCTAGTCTTGTCTGGACACACGCATGTTTCCCATCAATAAAATGAAATAATAGCGTATTCGTCAACTTTATTTTGTCAATATTTTAGTGTTTGTACATTTGTTTGCACATATTTCTATATATATAGATATAGATATAGATAGATAGATAGATAGATAGATAGATAGATAGATATATATATATATATATATATATATATATAGATATAGATATAGATATAGATATAGATATAGATATAGATATAGATATAGATATAGATATATAGATAGATATATATAGATATATAGATATAGCGATACGGACACGTCACGCAGCTGACACGCTCACGCCACGCAGCAGGAGTGTGCAGGAGGCCTAACTGTTGACCTGGTGAAACCTCATTGGCTCTTACCAGTGTATCTCCGTGTGTACTTCGTCCACAGCAATCCCACCAATCAGTCCCAAAACCTCCCACTTAGAGAGGAAATGACCTAAACATATTCTTATTAAATCTTTACAATCATTCCCCGAAAGAACCAAGCAGGCCTGACTTGTTGCACCGTCCACATTTTCTCCAAATTAGGACATTTTCAGCGTGTAGCTTGCTAGCTCGAAGGTTGTTGACCATCAGAGTTTTACAAGGCGAGGAACATTCTGCGGCGATGGAATATTTCTGTTCACGTGTGTTGGAAGACTCCTGATGAGACAGTTGGGTGTATTTATTTAGTCTTTTTGTGTGTTTTAGGAAAGCCAGTCTGGCTCTGATCAGGAAGATGGTTCACTACAGCAGCGAAGTCCTGCTGAAGGAAGTCTGTGACAGCGAGACGGGACACAACCTCCCCACGGTGCTGGTGGAGATCACAGCTACCGTCCTCGACCAGGAGGTACACGCATGTGTACACACACACACACACACAGACGTGTACACACACACATACAGACGCGCACACACACACACACACACGTGTACACACACACATACAGACGCGCACACACACACACACACACACACACACACACACGTGTACACACACACACGCACACATGTGTACACACACACAGACGCACACACAGACGCACACACACAGACGCACACACAGACGCACACACGCACACACAGACGCACACACGCACACACAGACGCACACACACACACAGACACACACACACACATGCTTACAGACGCGCACACACACACAGACATGCACACAGACACGCACAGACACATACATACACACACACACACACACACACACAGAGACACAGACATACACACACACATGCACAGACACATACACTCACAGACGCACACACAGACAGGCACGCACGCACACACACACAGAGACACAGACATACACACACACACATGCACAGACACATACACTCACACGCACACACACAGACGCACACACAGACAGGCACGCACGCACACACACACACACACAGACACACGCTTACACACGCACACACACACACACACACACACACTGTCAAACACTATTTTTTATGACCCTTGTTCTCTGATGACATAAGTAAAGTCATATACTTTACTTGTAGTTTGACCAAAAACTCAACTCACAGTCCACTTACTGGCTTATTCTGAGTCTTTGAACCATGTCTCACAGTCTTCCTCTGCAGATTAAGTTTGCTCAGCTATGAGCATGAATAACAACTCAGTTGTCTATCTTAATAATGCAGTTTCTATTTCCGCTGTCACAGGGAGTAATACAATCATCCTCATGGCTGCAGAGTTTATCTTTGTGTCTGTGTGTGTCTCAGGACGATGACGACGGCCACCTCCTGGCTCTGCAGATCATCAGAGATCTGGTGGATAAAGGCGGAGACGTTTTCCTCGACCAGCTGGCTCGGCTGGGAGTCATCAACAAGGTGTCCACTCTGGCTGGACCGGCGTCCGATGACGAGAACGAAGACGAAACCAAACCTGAGAAGGTAGAGAGCCAGAGAGCGAGAGACAGACAGACAGACCGACAGACGAGGGGTGTACTCACTTTTGTGAGATACTGTACATATAGCAACACAGCCACACACAGAGACACACATGGCAACACACACAGTCAGACACACAAACACAATGACACGCGTAGCAACACATACACACAAGGAGGCAGAAACACACACATAACACGCACACACAGCTACACATAACCATAGCTGTATGTGCAGTTCACCTCCACGCATATACAGACTACCTTTAACAATTCTCTACAATAAACAAACTTCTTAACCCCCCTGACCACAGGGGACAGCAGAGAGAAATGAGGGAGTGACCGAGAGGGTGGAGGGGGGAGGCAGGCGTGGTGGCTGAAGGAGCAGGGGAGGTGGTCAAGTTGTTGCAAACGGCGTCATAGGCGCCGATTTATGTTTTACAGACAGACAGAGAATGATGCTTTGAAAAAACGTGTTAAAAAATTGACAAAAACATTAAAAAACCGCCAAAAAAGTGACAAACAATTTGAATAAAATTGACAAAAACGTTGAGAAAAGTGTAATTATATATATATATATATATTTGTTTTGTGTCTTTTAGAGTCTGGAATAGAGGATTGTATATCCTGTACCAGAAATCTTTTCAATAAATTTAAAAAAATTAGCTTTAACCCTCGTGTTGTCTTCCCGTCGACTATGCAACTTTGGGTTTTTCTGGGTCGAAATATGATATTTTGTGGTTCTTTTTCTACACTTTTCTCAACGTTTTTGTCAATTTGTTTTCAAATTGTTTGTCACTTTTTTGGCATTTTTGTTTTATGTTTTTGTCAAAATAAAAAAAATATATATATGCACATTCACATTTTATAAAAACACATTAATTTCATACTTGAAGAAGAAGAACGGTTCATAAATTAATTAAATAAATTAATGACAAGCTTTATAATTATACATTACACCTTTTGACAGGCAAAATGCGTCCAGCCTATTCTTAAAGGAATTAATAGAAGGGGAACGCACAACTTCTTCTGGAAGGTCATTCCATGATTTTACCGCACAGAGCGTGAAAAAGTTCTTTCTCTTTTCAGACAAGCATGTTCTCGGGTAAAGTTTTAAAGAATCCCCTCGTGTCTCGTACCTATTATTCCAAAACTGAAAGATAGATGGGCTCAC
>NC_050190.1:9275356-9297856 GCF_008315115.2 Sander lucioperca | reverse complement strand
ACTACAAGTCACGCTGAGATGATCAGACCTTGAACACACAGCTGGTTCGATAGAAAGAAAAGAGAAAGAGACAAAGAGACCGAAAGACACAAAGACAGAGACAGAAAGAGACAAAGAAAAGAAGGAAAGAGACAGACCGTTGATTGACAGACCTGTTTGGCTCCTCTCCTCTTTCTAAAACGTGAGGATTCTTCTTTACTTTTGATACTTTAACTACATTCTCCTGATGATTCTTACAGACTTTTACTGAAGGAACATTTTCACTGCAGGACTCTAACTTGTAACAGAGTATTGTTACAGTGTGGTATTAATACTTTTACTGCAGTAAAGGATCTGAGTACTTCTTCCAGTGCTGGTCTTTACCCTAAAACACAGTTAAAGGTGGATGTGAAGTGAGTTTTTCTGTGTGTATTTTGTTTGCAGAGTATTGAACTGGACCTGAAACATGATTGTAAGCCTTTAATGGAGAGGATCAATGTCTTTAAGGCGGCTTTCAGCGAGAATGAAGACGATGAAAGGTAACACAGGGTTGATTTCCTCTAGAGCTGCAAAGATGAAACGATTAATCCATTAGTTCTCACCTATAGGGATGTCACGAGAACCTGTACTCATACCAAGTCTGGACAAGAATTCTGATAACTTGACAGGACTAAAACACCAAAAATGTTCCAGTCCAGTGGTTCTTAAGCTCTTTTCAATAATGTTCCACCAAAACAAGTTCCTCTCTGAGACTATTTGCCTACCTATATTCATGGCACCTTGCACACACTATATATGTGTCTGTGTATCTTTAAGGCATACTGTTTCTGCCTTCCCTGCTCTACTTATAAAGCACTTCGGGTCAACTGTTTGTTTAAATGTGCTATACAAATAAAATGACTTGACTATTTAGCAGAGGCACCGTGACTCCGTCCGGAGGTTAGCTCCGCCCAAGACGATTGTGATTGGTTTAAAGAAATGGCAATAAACCAGAGCATGTTGTTCTCCCATCCCAAATGCTGTGTGGACTAGACAGACTTAAAAAGAAGAGTGACATGGCACAGTCCCCACCCCCTAATTGTTTAAATAAAGTAATGTAGAAGTAGGGCTGGGTGATATGGAGAAAATCACATATTACGATACTCTTGACCAAATACCTCGATATTGATATTGCGGCGATATTCTAGGGTTGACAATTGGGGCTTTAACAAAGTATCTTCACACTTAGATTTTAGATAAATAATCATCAGTAATGTGGACATAATGTCTAAGTGGGGAAAAGGCAAATAATAGAACAGCTAGAACAGTCTGGCAAGTTCAGAAAAGTACATCACTTTACTGTAATGCAGCCTTTACAGCTCTCTTCACGCCCTGGCCCCCAGCTACATAGCAGATATCATTCAGGTCCCTCAGATCCTCCAGCCAAGGCCTCCTCTGTGTCCCACGGTCCCGGCTTAACCAAAAAGGTGACAGAGCCTTTTCTGTTGCTGGCCCTCAGCTGTGGAACCGACTGCCGCCTGACATCAGAAGTTCCCCTTCTCTCACCTCACTCACCTTTTTACATCGGCCTTCCTGGCATCTTAACTGTCTTATCCTGCTATGTCTGTAAATAAGTGTTTATCTTTTGATGTCGTTTTAGCCTAAATCACTGATTTGTAAGTGTATTTTATTTGATTTTATGACCCTCTGGCTAATGCGCTATGCACAGCACTTTGGTCAGCGTGAGCTGTTTTTAAATGTGCTATAGAAATAAACTTTACTTACTTACTTACTTTAAAACCAGGAAAATACAACACTTATGTCTTATCAGGATATTACGATATCCAAAATCTAAGACAATATCTAGTCTCATATCACAATATTGATATAATATTGATATATCGTCCAGCCCTATGTAGAAGTATCAACTTTGGTATTTAGTATTGTGTACTCTTGGTATCGTGGCATCCCTAGTCAACTATTAAATGAATGACCAACTATTTTGATGATTGATTATTGGGTTTGAGTCATTATTTATGATAAGAAAACGTGTGTCAGATTGAACCTGGACTGTTTGTGTGTCTGCAGCCGACCAGCTGTTGCCTTAATCCGTAAACTGATCGCAGTCCTGGAGTCGATAGAACGTCTACCTCTGCACCTGTACGACACTCCAGGATCCACTTACAACCTGCAGGTAATAAGCGTAAGTCAGGGTGCAACAGTTAGGGTGTCCCGATGGCCGTGGGGGGGGGGAGTTAGTGAATTTAACGACCAACTTCCCCGTTAGGCATCATGGTATCAATACAGCCTTCATTCTCTTACCCCTGTCGGAGAATACTTTGATTTGGTTTGAATGTGCTCCGTTGGTAGTAGAGTTGGTTCTTGATGCTTTTTTTTCTTCCTTTTTAAATTTTTTTTTAAATTTTTTTTTTTTTTTGACAAAATATTTTTGACTTTTTTTTTTTCTCGACATTGGACACATTTTTCTGTTTTTTTTTAATTTTTCTTTTTTTTTTAATTTTTTTTTTTCTTTTTTCGGCACTTAGACTTATTTATTTTTTTTGCTCCTTTTTTTTTTTTTTACGTTTTTTGAAACTTTAAGACTCCTTTTTCCCCAGACTATATTTAAAAAAAAAAAAAAAAAATGTGTGTAATTTATTTTTTTAAGAAATCATTTTTGATGTTTTTTTTTCTCAACATTCGAAACATTTTTCTGCATTTTTTTTGTATTATTTTTTTCCTTGTCTTTTTTTGGCGCTTTGACTTATTTTTTATTTATTTTTTGGGACTTTTTTCCAACTATTTTGTACGTTTTTATTTTATTTTTTTACGTTTTTTGAAACTTTAAGACTCCTTTTTCCCCAGACTCTTTTTTTAAAAAGGTTTTTTCGACTTATTTTGATTTGAATGTGCCGTTGGTAGTAATTGAGTTGGTGCTTGATGTTTTTGACATTTTTTTCTTCCATATTTTTGACGTTTTTTTTTCCCTTCTCTTTTTTCGGTGCTTTGACTTATTTTATATATTTTTATACGTTTTTGAAACTGTTACTTTTTTTTTGTCCGACTCTTTAAAAGTTTTTTTGCCTTTTTATATTTTTGCTGGGTTTCGACATTTGAAACTTTTCGGTGCTTGTGACATTTTTTGAAATGTTTTTCAACGCTTTTTAAAAACTTTTTGTGAAGGGGCCAGTAATGACGACTTTAGGCAAGTGGAGTATTTCTTTTCCACTTGCCTGACCGCACAAGTGGAAAACAAAAACCTTAACGTTGAAGCTTGGGGGGTAACTCTGACTTCTGTCTTCCTAACTGGGTGCGTTTGTGCTCGTCAGATCTTGACGAGGAGGTTGCGGTTCCGTCTGGAGCGAGCGCCCGGTGAGACGGCTCTGATTGACCGAACGGGCCGCATGTTGAAGATGGAACCGCTCGCCACCGTGGAGTCTCTGGAGCAGTACCTGCTGAAGATGGTGAGGACACACAGAACAGAAATTACAGAGTAGTACTACTGACCAAACTGGTGAAATACTTAGCTAAAAGCACAGACTAAACTGCTGACTAAACAGATAAAATAAATAGCTAAAACTACTGACTAAACGGTTGAAATAGTATCTAAAAGTACTGACTAAACAGCTGAAATAGTATCTAAAAGTACTGACTAAACGGTTGAAATAGTAGCTAAAAGTACTCACTAAACAGTTGAAATAGTATCTAAAAGTACTGACAAACAGCTGACTGAACAGTTGTAATAGTATCTAAAAGTACTGACTAAACAGCTGAAATAAATAGCCGAAACCAAAACATTTAGCTTCACTCCCAAGTTGTAGTCGTACACGAGTTTGGGAACTACTTCAAGCTCCTGCTCTTTCCCTCCCAGGTGGCGAAGCAGTGGTACGACTTTGAGCGCTCGTCCTTCGTCTTTGTGAGGAAGCTGAGGGAAGGACAGACCTTCACGTTCCGACACCAACACGACTTTGACGAGAACGGAATCATCTACTGGGTCGGAACCAACGCCAAGTAAGACCTGTGCCTGCAGTCACCCTAGAAATCCTTATTTACTATTTACTAACTTTATTGAATGGACCTTTTTCACAGCAGACATGTTGACTTGTCATAGTAGGAAGAGCACAGCTGAGATTAATAACCTTAACGATGGCTCAGTTCCATCTAGTGTTCCCAGTGAGCTATTTCAGTGAGTCAGCATGAACAATACCAGGGCCTCTCCTAAGTGGAACGCAGCCATCATTAATGGTTAGAATACACCTGTGCTTTTCCTACTATAACATGTCAACATGTCCGCCGTGAAAAAGGTCTATTATTTTACTTTAAAGGAACACGCCGACTTATTGGGACTTTAGCTTATTCCCCGTATCCCCCAGAGTTAGACAAGTCCATACATACCCTTCTTGTGTCCGTGCGTGTTGTAACTCTGTCTGACGGCTCCACCGGTAGCCTAGCCTAGCACAGAACCTGCAGGTAACTGGTTCCAACTAGCCTACTGCTACCAATAAGTGACAAAATAACGCCAACATGTTCCTATTTACATAGGCGAAGCTCTGCTACTTGGGTGGAGTGATTTGCTTTGCAGAAAGCTTTTCTGAGAATATAGTTCCCAGTATGTATACGGTTAGAAGATGGCTGTGTGTCATGTTACGTTGTTATTTGTACACGCTGTGACTCTACAAATCACAACATGTAAATAGGAACATGTTGGCGTTATTTTGTCACTTATTGGGAGCAGTAGGCTAGATGGAGCCGGTTACCTCCAGGATCTGTGCTAAGCTAGGCTAGATGGAACCAGTTACCTGCAGGATCTGTGCTAAGCTACCGGTGGAACCGTCAGACAGCGTTACAGCACGCACGGAGATGAGATGGGGAATGTATGGACTTATCCAACTCTGGGGGATACGCTGAATAAGACAAAGTCCCAATAAGTCGGCGTGTTCCTTTAAAGTGCACGTTTGGTGCGTTATAGGTTGTGTGAGAGTGGCTCCAAATGTCACATTTTATGCAGCATGTACCTTTTGGCATTAAGCAGAGCGGAGTTAAATTAGCTGATTTTTGAATGGAGTTTGGTCTGGCATTGTTTAGTTCAAGTTAAACTCTGTAAATGTCCCATGTTTTAGGATTTCACATTTCCTCTATTTGTAGACTTATTAAAGAGTTTAACCCTCGTGTTGTCTTCCCGCCGCCCTGCAACTTTTAGTTTTTCTCAGAGTCAAAATTTTAAATGAAAAACCTTTTTATCAACGTTTTGGTCGTCTTTTTTGACACTTTTGTGGCTTTCCCCCGATGTTTTTGTCACTTATTTCAATGTTTGTCGACTTTAATTGAGACTTTTGAAGTTTTTATGGGTTTTTTCCCAAATTTCCCTCTTTATTTTTAATATATTTGTCACTTTGACATTTTTGTCACTTTTTTTTTTTTGGACATTTTTGTCACTTTTTGGACATTTTTGTCACTTTTTGGACATTTTTGTCACTTTTTTTTGGAAAATTGTTTTGGACATTTTTTTTGGACATTTTTGTCACTTTTTTGGGGACATTTTTGTCACTTTTTGTCACTTTTCTTTGACATTTTTGTCACTTTTCTTTGACATTTTTGTCACTTTTTTTGGGACATTTTTGTCACTTTTTTTTGGACATTTCTGTCACTTTTTGGACATTTCTGTCACTTTTTGGACATTTTTGTCACTTTTTTTTGGACATTTTGGACATTTTTGTCACTTTTTTTTGGACATTTTTGTCACTTTTTTTGGACATTTTTGTCACTTTTTGTCACTTTTCTTTGACATGTCACTTTTTTTGGACATTTTTGTCACTTTTTTGACATTTTTGCCACTTTTTCTTTGGACATTTTTGTCACGTTTTTGACATTTTTGTCACTTTTATTTGAATAAAAAAAATCGGTCACTTTTTTCAATGTTCTTTTATCAATAGTTTTTTTCTTAAAATCCTATAAAATTGACAAACACCCAAATTCAATGAAAGTAGTGAACTGATTATTTAACTTGTGAAGAGCGTTGTAGAGAACCATCCACGTAATTTTTTGGGACAATGTTTGAAAGAAAACCCAAATTTCTGATAAAGAAACTCTTTAAAAATGGTTCAAATTTGACCCGAGGAAACAGGAGGGTAAATGAATATTTAAAAATATGATTTATTGAGGTTTTAAAGGGTGTAAGTTAATTGATAGTTTTCAGATTCTGCTTTTTATTCAAGGTAGTTTTAGATCATACTTTTGGCTCGTCATCACAACTGTACTTGCGTTAAATTTTTATCTTAATAGACGCCTTATATTTTTTGTTCCGTTCAGGACGGCCTACGAGTGGGTGAATCCCGCTGCCTACGGCCTGGTGGTGGTGACATCATCAGAGGGGCGTAACCTCCCCTACGGGCGTCTGGAGGACATCCTGAGTCGGGATAGCTCCGCCCTCAACTGCCACACCAACGACGACAAGAACGCATGGTTCGCCGTCGACCTCGGCCTCTGGGTCATTCCTTCAGCGTACACCCTGAGACACGCCAGGTAATAAACCAAACGTACCCTACTGAGACATGCCAGGTAATAAACCAAACGTACCCTACTGAGACACGCCAGGTAATAAACCAAACGTACCCTACTGAGACACGGCAGGTAATAAACCAAACACACCCTGAGACACACCAGGTAATAAACCAAACGTACCCTACTGAGACACGCCAGGTAATAAACCAAACGTACCCTACTGAGACACGCCAGGTAATAAACCAAACGTACCCTACTGAGACACGCCAGGTAATAAACCAAACGTACCCTACTGAGACACGCCAGGTAATAAACCAAACGTACCCTACTGAGACACGCCAGGTAATAAACCAAACACACCCTGAGACACACCAGGTAATAAACCAAACGTACCCTACTGAGACACGCCAGGTAATAAACCAAACGTACCCTACTGAGACACGCCAGGTAATAACCAAACATACCCTACTGAGACACGCGAGGTAATAAACCAAACGTACCCTACTGAGACATGCCAGGTAATAACCAAACGTACCCTACTGAGACACGCCAGGTAATAAACCAAACGTACCCTACTGAGACACGCCAGGTAATAAACCAAACACACCCTGAGACACACCAGGTAATAAACCAAACGTACCCTACTGAGACACGCCAGGTAATAAACCAAACGTACCCTACTGAGACACGCCAGGTAATAAACCAAACGTACCCTACTGAGACACGCCAGGTAATAAACCAAACGTACCCTACTGAGACACGCCAGGTAATAAACCAAACGTACCCTACTGAGACACGCCAGGTAATAAACCAAACGTACCCTACTGAGACACGCCAGGTAATAAACCAAACGTACCCTACTGAGACACGCCAGGTAATAAACCAAACACACCCTGAGACACGCCGGGTAATAAACCAAACGTACCCTACTGAGACACGCCAGGTAATAACCAAACATACACCCTGAGACACGCCGGGTAATGAAACAAACGCACCTTCATCCTAAAACATGCAAGGTAACAACCAAATACATTTATTAGGATAATCTTATTTTTTTCTATCCTTTTTTTTTTTTTCTATTTCCCCTCCTCTTCCCCTCCTCTTCCCCTCCTCTTCTCCTTCCCCTCCTCTTATTCCCCTCCTCCTCTTCCCCTCCTCTTCTCCTTCCCCTCCTCTCCATCCCCTCCTCTCCTTCCCCTCCTCTTCTTCCCCTCCTCTTCATCTTCCCCTTCTCTTCTCCCCCTCCTCTTCTTCCCCGTCCTCCTCCTCTTCCCCTCCTCTTCTTCCCCTCCTCCTCCTCTTCTTCCCGTCCTCCTCCTCTTCCCCTCCTCTTCTTCCTCTCCCTCTCCTCTTCTTCCCCTCCTCCTCTTCTTCCCCCTCCTCTTCTTCCCTTCCTCTTCTTCCCCTCCTCCTCTTCCCGTCCTCCTCCTCTTCCCCTCCTCCTCCTC
This sequence comes from Sander lucioperca, assembly GCF_008315115.2. Classification (NCBI taxonomy): domain Eukaryota; kingdom Metazoa; phylum Chordata; class Actinopteri; order Perciformes; family Percidae; genus Sander; species Sander lucioperca. The sequence goes on along the minus strand of NC_050190.1, from coordinate 9,289,949 downwards.
TTCTTCCCATCCTCCTCCTCTTCCCATCCTCCTCTTCTTCCCCTCCCCCTCCTCTTCTTCCCCTCCTCCTGCAGGGGTTATGGCCGCTCTGCGTTGAGGAACTGGGTGTTCCAGGTGTCGAAGGACGGTCAGAACTGGACGACTCTCTACACCCACGTAGACGACTGCAGCCTCAACGAACCGGGGTATGACCTTCCTCTTTGTGCCAAATAACTGATCAATGAATCAACTGTAACCATCAGTTCATTCTGCACCATTTGTGACAAAATTCTCATCAGCACGTGGGAGAAAGTACCCAGAATTCCCCAATTATCCAACTTATAAACGAACACTAAGGGGCTAATGTGAAGCTGTTTATGTTTCCTGTCTTGTCTCAGGTCGACGGCCACGTGGCCTCTGGACCCGTCCAAGGAGGAGAAGCAGGGCTGGAGACACATCCGGATCAAACAGATGGGGAAGAACGCCAGCGGTCAGACTCACTACCTGTCTCTGTCTGGACTCGAGCTGTACGGCACCGTCACCGCCGTCTGCGAGGACCAGCTCGGTAAGGCCGCCACCTGCGGTTAGGGGTGGGAATCTCTCGGCACCTCACGATTCGATTCCAATTCAGAGGCCGACGATTCGATTCTAAACTGATTATTGATGCATCTCGATGCAACAATTTTTTTAATGTACATTTCCATGCGTGATTTAAAAAAATATACATATAAATCTGAGTTTGCTAACCACTTCCTAGACAAAGCAGCTAGACAGAGCTTAGATTTTGACATATACAATATTTGGTCACACACAAGTTTTAATGAAATGTTCTGTCTCCTGAGGTTTTTGTTCTGTAGTCATTCCATGCTGAATCCTTAAACGTGCTTGTGAAAGTCCCCTTCTCTCCCAGTGATCTTCACGTCAGAGGCTCAGTCATGTCTAAAAGTGGAGAATTGGCTTCTTAGAACAGGAAACATGAGGTGGTCAGATGTCATGTGATAAAGTAGATCAACAGCCTAGATGTGTTTTGCCTAATTATTTTATGTAAGTCTTATTAGATCATGTGTATATATACAAAAAAAAATGTTTTTCCTTTTGGCCATTTTTGTGTGTATTTCTGCCTAAACTCTAAGTTGTTGTCCATCATCCCGTCCTCTTTCAGTCACTCTGTTTTCTGATTTGTTCTTGTCTGGAGACAGTCACTTTAAAATAAAAATCAACACATAAAAAAAAAAAACTTAAATAAAATAATAATCGACTTATTAACTTATCAGAATCGATAATCGAATCGTTCTAGAGAGAATCGCGATGCATCTAAGAATCGATTATTTTTCCCACCCCTACCTGCGGTTCCTCTTGTGTTCAGGACGTGAGAAGATCACAGCGTTAGGCACACTTCTGCACACCGGCTGCGTGGCGTGAGCGTGTCAGCTGCGTGGCGTGAGCGTGTCAGCTGCGTGGCGTGAGCGTGTCAGCTGCGTGGCGTGTCCGTTTTTATTTCGGCTCCCATGTTAACAGGGTAGAGCTTGCACACTGCACGTCTCAGGCGCGGCTTGAGAAAACGCGTGCATGCTAGAAATAGGACAGACGCTTGTTTTTCACACGACACAAGCAGCGTGTTGGAAGCGTTTCCAGGCAACATAGAATAGGAAAAGATGTTTATATGTCGTTTAGACACGACTACATTTAATAAATGACATGTTGATGTTTGAAAGTCTCGAGGTTTTGACATAAACGCAGATATAAATGTCATTTAAAAAATAAATAATTATTGATTTTCAAATATTGCACCTGTCAATACGGAACGAAATATTCTGTAGCCTATTTCACATATAAAAATATATATATATATATATATATATATATATATATATATATATATATATATATATATATATATATATACATACATATCTCTCGAAATATGTGCAAACACAAAAATATTGACAAAATAAAGTTGAAGAACACGCTATTATTTCATTTTATCAATGGGAAACATACATGTGTCCAGACACGGCTAGCAGCAGCAGCCACAGACACCTTTCTGGTGTGAAAAGAGATAGAAAACGCCACGCTCACGCCACGCTCACGCCACGCTCACGCCACGCAGCCAGTGTGCAGGAGGCCTTAGGGGCGTTTCACACGGGGAGCGACACTTTGCCAGATTAGCTGACTGTGGTATCATATATCCCTAATTAATCACAGGTCTATTCATACCAAATAGTGGCAGTCCTAAGGTGTTTCTCATGTCGCTTAAATTTCCTCCTCGACTCCTCCACTTGCCTCCCTTCCTCGCGTCTTAGGAGAGGAGAGAGGCAACGAGCAAATGTGTTTTAGACAGATGAGACGTCCTTTCCTCGCTGCTCGCTCCTCACTCCTCGATGCTCGGGGTGGAAATAAGAGCTGTGAGACGGCCTTCACCGAGGAGGTGCAGCTATAGTCTCTCCTAAACAGAGATTGTTATTGTTGATAGCTAAAGTTAGCTTATTTAGCGTAGTCATAATTACGGATGTTAAGTGATAAATCTGACAGGTGTCCTGATAACAGTTATATATATATATATATATATATATATATATATATATATATATATATATATATATATATATATATATATATATATATATATATTTTTTAGGGAACTCTCAACCAGTAAGAATTAGTTCTGGTTCATTGATTTGCGCGTCGCTCGTGTAGAGAAAAGTTCAACACAATTCAAGGGAGGGAGGGGTCGAAAATAGGGACAAAAAGTACCCATTGGGGTACACGTACCCCGATTTGAGAGAAACTGGTGTAGAGAGCAACGATTTGGCGAGAAAAGCTTACCACACACTAACCAATCCCATTCACAACCAACCAGAGTCCTGACTCTAAACACCTTGAAATCTCGCGTGATTAAACGTGACTTTGGAGTAAACTCACCTCCTCCTCCCTCAGGTAAAGCTGTGAAGGAGGCGGAGGCGAACCTTCGTCGCCAGCGGCGTCTGTTTCGTTCCCAGGTGATGAAGTACATCGTCCCGGGGGCGCGGGTCGTCCGCGGCATCGACTGGAAGTGGCGCGACCAGGACGGCAATCCGTCCGGAGAGGGCACGGTCACCGGAGAGGCTCACAACGGTAAGACGCTGAAAAAACCGCCCGATACAAACTGTTATTAATCCTGCAGCTTCAGAGGAGGATTCATTCACCAACCATCCAACCAATCATCCAACCATCCAACCAACCATCCAACCATCCAACCAGATTAACGGTCTGATTTCCAGAGATTTCATGTTTAATAGCTTCTTCTTGGCTTTAGGTTTTTGTCTAAAAGTGTCCGGCAGCCTTGTAGGGCTGCACGATACGAGGAAAATATGCGATAATGTTGTTGAATATTGTGTGTGTGTGTGTGAGATTAATTGTGCAGCCCTAGCACCTTGTTTCTGTACATCAGAGGCTCAACTGTGTGTGTGTGTGTGTCTGTGTGTCTGTATCTCTGTGTGTGTCTGTATCTCTGTGTGTGTGTGTGTGTCTGTATCTGTGTGTGTGTGTCTGTGTGTCTGTATCTGTGTGTGTGTGTCTGTGTGTCTGTATCTGTGTGTGTGTCTGTATGTGTCTGTATCTGTGTGTGTGTGTCTGTGTGTCTGTATCTGTGTGTGTGTCTGTGTGTCTGTGTGTCTGTATCTGTGTGTGTGTCTGTATGTGTGTGTGTGTGTCTGTATCTGTGTGTGTGTGTGTGTCTGTATCTGTGTGTGTGTGTGTGTCTGTATCTGTGTGTGTGTGTCTGTATCTGTGTGTGTGTGTGTGTGATTAATTGTGCAGCCCTAGCACCTTGTTTCTGTACACCAGAGGCTCAACTGTGGGAAGATATTTGTGCCAGCAACTTTTTCACATTTTAGTTTAACGTTTTAAATTGAGGTTAAACTGGTGAAGATGGTTGAATCATTGGTAGTTTCTTAATTCACCACAGGTCGCATCACAGAACACTAAATTTGAGGAACTAAATGAAAATGGCTTCTGCACATTTTCTATATTTAAAAATGACAAACTTAAGCTTGATTTATACTTCTGCGTAAAATCTACTCCATGGCTGCATACGTAGGTACGTGGAGACACCGTAGCCTGACGTCGCCTCTCAAAACCTCTCAAAAAAAGTAACTACACGTCACAGCGATGCACGTTGCTCGGCCGTGGCTTGGTAGAGTTGCATTCCCCTCCAGATTTCCCACCGTGGTCAGAAAGAACAGGGGAGACACTTTGTTTCTCTCACTGACTCTAGAGTCACTGCTCGCTCTGAAGATAATCACACACACACACACACACACACACTCCCCCACGCACACATACACACACACACACACACACACACACACACACACACACCCCCACACGCACACACACACACACACACACACACACACACTCCCCCACGCACACACACACACATTCCCCCACGCACACACACACACACACTCCCCCACGCACACATACACACACACACTCCCCCACGCACGCACACACACACATACACACACACACACTCCCCCACGCACGCACACACACACACTCCCCCCCCACCGCGCGCACGCACACACACACTCCCCCCCACTGCGCGCACGCACACACACTCTCTCTCCCGCCCACACACACACACACACACACACACAAACTCCCCCGCCCACACACGCACACACACACACTCTCTCTCCCGCCCACACACACACACACACACACACACACACACACACACACACACACCGGATTGACGCACACCAACACACAAGTATAAACATCAGGCTCCTTGCGCAGCTACGGTGAAAGCTCTCCGTTCAGCCCTCTGCAGAACCATAAATCAAGCTTAAACTTTCTACATCTTGTACACAAATTTAAGAGCACGAGTACGAATTAACCCAAGAAATTCAACTGCCAGACTTCACTGCTTGGAATATCTGCCCACAGTCAACATTGATGTTTTGCTCTGTAATCCGTGTCATCAGCAGGTTCCTGAAAGAAGAGGGAACGTTTCTGCATTAACCATTTTCTTCCTGAACGTTCCCACACTACCGTGGTGTAGACACATTTTCACAATCTGCTGCCAGGATTGTGTGCTAGCTCAGCTTACAGTTGGCTGATTAAGAGAAAATAATAACAAAGACTGTAAGGGCTCCTGCACACTGGCTGCGTGAGCGTGGCGTTTCTGTTGCATGGCGGCTGCGTGGCGTTTTCTACGTCTTTCCACACCAGAAAGGTGTCTGACGCGGTGCTGCTGCTGCTAGCCTTGTCTGGACACATGGATGTCTCCATAAATATAAATATATTCTGATCTGATTACAGCAAAGACAACGTCGGCAGTATTGACGGCTAAATAGGCTCCAGAATATTTCCTTCTGGATTGACAGGTGCAATATTAGAAAATTAATAATTTATTATTTTTATTTTTTTAAATGACATTTATATCTGCATTCATGTCAAAACCTCGAGACTTTCAAACATCAACATGTCATTTATTAATATGTATTTGTGTCTAAATGACATATAAACATCTTTTCATATTCTATGTTGCCTGGAAACGCTTCCAACACGCTTGCGTGTCGCGTGAAAAATAGGCGTTGGCCATATTTCTAGCATGCACGCGTTTCCTGAGACGTGCGTGTCACACAGGCAGTGTGCACGCTCTGACCTGTTACCATGGGAGCCGAAATAAAAACGGACACGGCACGCAGCCAGTGTGCATAAGGTCTAACTATACAGGGCTGACTGTGACGCTAATTTTAAGTCGTGATTACTGCACTTAGACACCGTATTTACATCCATCATCCATCCACACTACTACGTTTTAGTAACCGATATCTTTGGCTACGTTTACGCCTCGCGTCCACACCGCTGCAGAGTTTCTGAGCCCCTAAAATGGAGACTTGGAGACACTGCTGCCCCCGTTTTGGTTTGTGAACTCCAGGGTTGCTTTGTAGTCTGGACGCCACTAGTCTGTATCAGAGAGAGAGAAAGAGAGAGAGGTAAGAGACAGAGAGAGAGGTGAGAGAGAGGTAAGAGAGGTGAGAGAGAGACTTTAATAATACCGGGGGGGAATTATTAAAAGAGACAGAAAGGAAAGAGACAGAAAGGAAAGAGTAAAAGAGAGAAAGAGACAGAAAGGAAAGAGTAAAAGAGAGAAAGAGACAAAGGAAAGAGAGAAAGAGACAGAAAGGAAAGAGTAAAAGAGAGAAAGAGACAGAAAGGAAAGAGTAAAAGAGAGAAAGAGACAGAAAGGAAAGAGAGAAAGAGACAGAAAGGAAAGAGACAGAAAGGAAAGAGTAAAAGAGAGAAAGAGACAGAAAGGAAAGAGAAAAAGACAGAAAGGAAAGAGTAAAAGAGAAAGAGACAGAAAGGAAAGAGAAAAAGACAGAAAGGAAAGAGTAAAAGAGAGAAAGAGACAGAAAGGAAAGAGAAAAAGACAGAAAGGAAAGAGTAAAAGAGAAAGAGACAGAAAGGAAAGAGAGAGAGACAGAAAGGAAAGAGTAAGAGAAAGAGACAGAAAGGAGAGTAAAAGAGACAGAAAGGAAAGAGTAAAAGAGAGAAAGAGACAGAAAGGAAAGAGTAAAAGAGAGAAAGAGACAGAAAGGAAAGAGTAAAAGAGAGAAAGAGACAGAAAGGAAAGAGTAAAAGAGACAGAAAGGAAAGAGTAAAAGAGACAGAAAGGAAAGAGTAAAAGAGAGAAAGAGACAGAAAGGAAAGAGTAAAAGAGAGAAAAAGACAGAAAGGAAAGAGAAAAAGACAGAAAGGAAAGAGTAAAAGAGAAAGAGACAGAAAGGAAAGAGTAAAAGAGAGAAAGAGACAGAAAGGAAAGAGTAAAAGAAAGTGGATTGACAACTGTTTGGCTCCTCTCCTCTTTCTAAACGTAAGGATTCTTCTTTACTTTTAAATCTTTAACTATATTTTCCTGATGATTCTTACAGACTTATACTGAAGGAACGTTTTCACAGCAGGACTCTAACTTGTAACAGAGTATTTTTCACAGTGTGGTATTAGTACTTTTACTGCAGTAAAGGATGTGAGTACTTCTTCCAGCGCTGTAACCGACTCAGTGACATCATCTAAAAACACCTGATCCCTTCTGTATCTAAACGCTCCCAACAGGTCTCCTGGGAAATAACAGCTTCCTCTTCCTCCCTCCTCCCTCCTTCCTCTTCCTCTTCCTCTCTCTCTCTGCCTCTCGCTCCTCTCGGTGTTTCTGTTTTTACTCAGATCTGACGTTCTGTCAGCGAGCGGCGAGAGACGGAGTCGATTTATCATTTTAAGGAAATCATGCACCAGGGTTATTGTTGATTTCTTTCTTTGTGGCTTTTGACGCTTTTGCCAAAAAAAATATTTTTCTACTTTTGCTTTAATTGTCATTTTCTGTGACTGTGTTCATATTTTTCTCTCCTTCATCGCTCCACCTGGACCAAAACGTTTATAGAAACATGTCGACAGATAGTTCTTTAAAGCCGTTGATCCCAACCCAAGAACACGCCCAGTACCACTGTCACTGCCTGATGTGAGTCGAGTGCAGATGTGAGTCGCGCATGCTCAGATTTAAACTGTTTACGGCATAACGTGTCATACTGAAATTTGTGAAATCTATAAAATAATAAACTTCTCTCTTTACATACAATAACAGAAAATGGTAATCATTTCAAAAACGTTTTAGCTATCTATGATTGTTTGATTGCTAACGTTAGCTCATAGACTGTGCGTTAGCTCAAAAAGCCGTTAGCATCTTGTAAGCTACTTGTCGCAAAGTGACGCATGCGCGACTCACATCGGGCTCGGTGACACAATAATATAATATACGTACATTAATAGTTTAAATTGGCTTACCTCTACCTTCCTCCCTCCCTCTCTCCCTCCTTCTCTCCCTCCTCTCTACCTTCCTCCCACCTCTCTACCTTCCTCCCACCTCTCTACCTTCCTCCCTCTCTCTCTCCCTCCCTTCTCTCTACCTTCCTCCCTCTCTCCCTCCCTCCCTCCTCTCTACCTCCCTCCCTCCCTCCTCTCTACCTTCCTCCCTCTCTCTCTCCCTCCCTTCTCTCTACCTTCCTCCCACCTCTCTACCTTCCTCCCTCTCTCTCTCCCTCCCTCCTCTCTACCTTCCTCCCACCTCTCTACCTTCCTCCCTCTCTCCCTCCCTCCTCTCTACCTCCCTCCCTCCCTCCTCTCTACCTTCCTCCCTCTCTCTCTCCCTCCCTTCTCTCTACCTTCCTCCCTCCTCTCTTCCTCCCTCCTCTCTCTCTTTCTCCCTCCTCTCTACCTTCCTCTCTCTCTCCTCCCTCCCTCCTATCTCCCTCCCACCCTCTCTCTCTCCCTCCCTCCCTCCTCTCTACCTTCCTCCCTCTCTCTCTTTCTCCCTCTCTACCTTCCTCTCTCTCTCCCTCCCTCCCTCCCTCCCTCTCTCTCTCTCTCTCTCTCTCTCCCTCCCTTCTCTCTCCCTCCCTCCCTCTCTCTCTCCCTCCCTCCTTTCTACCTTCCTTCCTTTCTCTCTCTCTCCCTCCCTCCTCTCTCCCTCCTCTCTACATTCCTCCCCCTCTCTCCCTCCCTCCTATCTTTTTCTCCCTCTCCCTTCTCTCTATCTTTTTCTTCCTCTCTCCCTCCCTCCCTCCCTCCTTTCTACCTTCCTTCCTTTCTCTCTCTCTCCCTCCCTCGTCTCTCCCTCCTCTCTACATTCCTCCCCCTCTCTCCCTCCCTCCTATCTTTTTCTCCCTTCTCTCTATCTTTTTCTCCCTCTCTCCCTCCCTCTCCCACCTTTCCCTTTAATAGGGACGGAAATCATTAACTCCTCAATTCAATTTGTCAGTAATATTGTGTTTTTTAATTGTGCTTTTCAAGGTTATGAACATGAATATTTGCTGCAGACTTTTCAGTTGTTGGCGCTACGGACAAATTCAGTCAGCATTCAGACAGTGTTGAGGTTTATTACTTGGCTTCAGTTAATAAAGTCAGTAATTACACTAACAAAATCCAACGCATCCCATGTTACATAACACAAAAACACAGAAAATACAATTTCAGACCAAGACTAAAAGATTGAACTGAAGTGTACGGAGTCTGTCTGTCGGCCGCTGTATTGCAGAGGACCACAGGAAGCGCTGTGTCGACTGTGAAGCTGCAAGCAACAGGCACTTGCAGCTTCACACATTCATCGGCCATTATAAATGCCGATACCGAAAGATTGGAAAACACCTAATATCGGCTGATATCGTCCCGCCGATATATCAGTTGGAATCTAAGAATAAGCATGAGCTTTCTCAAACGCCATAGCGGCTAGAACATTTCACACAAAATATTGTGCAGTGATGTGGTCCAGTGTGGAGCTGCTCTGACTGTAAGCTGCTTCTCTGCTGTCTGTCTGTCTCTCTCTCTACCTGTCTCTCTCTTTCTCTCTCTCTCTGCCGGGTCTCTGACATCCATCCGTCCGTCTCCCTCCTATCTCTCTGTCCATCCAGGCTGGATTGATGTAACCTGGGACTCTGGCGGCTCTAACTCTTACCGTATGGGCGCTGAAGGGAAGTTTGACCTCAAGCTTGCTCCAGGGTACGACCCTGAGTCGGCTGCCACAGCGCCGTCACCCAAACCTGTCTCATCCACTGTTTCAGGCCCCGCCTCGTCCACGGTGGGACCCTCCGCGGCGGCCAGCGGCACTACCACCACCACGACCTCCTCCTCGTCTTCGTCCACCTCGTCGTCCTCGCAGCAGCAGTCGTGGAGCAGCCTGGTGAAAAATAACTGTCCCGACAAGGGCGGGGCTGTGGCGCTTGGTGGCGCTGGCTCCTCCAGTCGGAAGGGCAGTAGCAGCTCCGTCTGCAGCGTGGCCTCGTCCTCTGACATCAGCCTCGGCTCCTCCGTGGGGCTGTCCGGCGCCGGCGGAGGCCTGCGTCTGGAGAGGCGGGCAGAGGGGCTGCTGCTCGACTCGGTAGCCGGCATGGCGGGCATCGGCGTGGGCGCCGAGCCGATCGTCGTGCTGTCGTCCGCGGAGGGCGGGTCCGGCTCGGTGTCCAGCTCCGGCACGCTCACCGCCGACACGCCCGTGCCCGGCGATGACGCCAGAAACAAGGACTCGTCCACGGACCCGGCCACGGCGATCTCGATGGGGCTGGTGAGCGTGAGCTCCCCGGACGTCAGCTCAGTGTCGGAGTCGTCCAGCAAGGACGCGCCCTCCCAGAGGCCGCTTTGCTCGGCGGCGAACGCCCGGCTGTCCGTTAGCTCGCTGCTGGCCGCTGGCGCGCCCATGAGCTCCAGCGCCAGCGTGCCCAACCTGTCGTCCCGGGAGGCCAGCCTCATGGAGTCCTTTGTCCGCCGTGCGCCCAACATGTCGCGCACCAACGCCACCAACAACATGAACCTGAGCCGCAGCAGCAGCGACAACAACACCAACACGCTGGGCAGGAACGTCATGAGCACCGCCAGTGAGTACTGTCATATTACTAACAAACCATCTGAAATATCACTTTATCAATCAACTTTTATTTATGTATCTCTTTACACCAACCAGCAGGTATCCAAAGTGCTTAAAGGAACACGCTGACTTATTGGGACTTTGTCTTATTCCCCGTATCCCCCAGAGTTAGATAAGTCCATACATACCCTTCTCATCTCCGTACGTGTTGTAACTCTGTCTGACGCCCCCAGCGTTAGCCTAGCTTAGCACAGATCCTGGAGGTAACCGGCTCCATCTAGCGTAGCTTAGCACAGATCCTGGAGGTAACCGGCTCCATCTAGCGTAGCTTAGCACAGATCCTGGAGGTAACCGGCTCCATCTACCCTAGCTTAGCACAGATCCTGGAGGTCACCACGGGGGCTTCAGGTGCTGCGAGCAAATCACTCTGCCCAAGGGGGGGAGAGAGAGATTTAATAGTTGACAACTATTAAATTAATCTTTGCAGCTCTAGTTTGTCAGTTTTTAAGTATGTAAGGGGGAAGGAAGAAAGAGTAGGTAGGGAAAGAAAGTAGGGAAGAATAGATGAGGAGGGAAGGATGGAAGGAAAGGAGCCAAGATTGGAGAGAAAAGGGAAAGAAAAAAGAATGGAAGGAAAGGAAGAATAAATAAGGAAGGGTGTTAAAAGGGAAGGAAGAAGGGAAGGAAGAAAGGCAGACCGAAGGAAGGATGAAAAGAAAGGATTCAGTTTACTGTCAAGTGAAGAAACTAAAAAAGTTCACATTTAACAAGCTGACATCACACACGTTTTATCATTAAGAAATGCTTTTATTTAACCAGGAAGAGACTCACTGAGATTAAAAATCTCTTTTTCAAGAGTGTCCTGGCCAAGCCAGGCAGCAGTACAACCACACACACACACACACACACACACACACACACACACACACACACACACACACACACACACACACACACACACACACACACACATATATATATACAGTACATACAAACACAAGATACACAAAAACATAAAACAACTGAAACTGCAAATCCTTTAAAGTCAACCACCATCCTAAACGCATCTACAGCCAGATGTGGCTGCTTCCAAGTCAATCGACATCCTCTTAAAGGAGAATTCCGGTCAATTTCAACACGTAGCTCTGTTGTGTGTAAATGTGGAGTGCTGTCAGTAGCAACAAAAACTAAACCAATCGGCCTACACCGTGTTATCCCCCTGCTAGAGTTAGCACCCAACAGGCTTAAACAGGGCAAGTTTTAAACATGTTTTTAGCCTCTAAACATGCTCAAAATGTCATTACAAGTGCCTCCCCATGTGTAGTTATTCCTTCTGAGTGAACTCAGTGAATCTGACTGCAGTAGATGTGACAGAAAAACATAGAAGTTGTGTTAATCCAGCCAGCGTACATACCTCTGTTTATTTCCTGTTTTCCGGTCAAGTCCACACTAGTCGATTGTCGAACTCATACAATCCAATATTCCAGTCAGATTCACTGAGTTCACTCAGAAGGAATCACTGCACATGGGGAGGCTCTTGGAATGACATTTCGAGCATGTTAAGAGGCTAAAAGCACGTTTAAAACCTGCCCCCTAAACACACCTACAGCCAGATGTGGCTGCTTCCAAGTCAATCAATCATTAACTTTCATGGATTTCTGTAACTTGTTTCATGTTCAGTCCTTCCAGAAAAATGAGGAGTTTTTTTGTAAATGTTTTGGGCTAAAATCCTTGATTATGCGGCACGTTTTCTTAAAAAATGTGATGGAATATGCGGGATATTTATGCATTTTATGCGTTGAAATTGCGGGAACTTGCAAAAACTGTGGTTTCATCGCGGGGTTTGCAGCTTTTCGATGATGTTCACGTCGCGGAATTACGTCACTTCATAACGTTCCCATGGCAACAGGGGAAATTGGCTGCTCTTGTGTGAAGTAAACACAACATTTTTCAACTTTCTGCTAAGATATATGGGACTTTTTTGCAACGAAAATGCGGGGATTATGAAATCATGCAAGCCCCGCAAATTTTGCACGGAACTCGGCAATTTATGTGGCGAAAGTGCGGCGTATTTGAAAAAATGCGGCCCTCGCATAAATATGCAGACTTTGGCTGATTATGCGATTGCATAATCATGTTTTTCTGGAGGGACTGGATGTAGAGGGAGCAGCAAACTTAAAGGCCTTCTTCCCCAGCTCAGTTCTAACCTTTGGAACAGACAGGAGGAAGAGATCCTGGGAACGAAGATTTAAGAATTAATCGATTATGAAAATAGTTGGCGATTAATTTAATAGTTAACAACTAATCGATTAATCTTTGCAGCTGGGCGAACAGCATGAGCATCCTCCAGCCAATCAGCAGCTGTTTCCTGGAGCTTCGCTGCTTTGGCTCTTTGGTTTCTGACAAACTAACCGCCTTCGTTTGTTTGTTTGTTTGTTTGTTTGTTTGTTTGTTTGTTTGCAGCTTCTCCTCTCATGGGCGCTCAGAGCTTTCCTAACCTCACCACCACCGGCACCAACTCCACCGTTACCATGTCAACCTCCATAGTAACCAGCAGCAATAACGTAGCCACAGCAACCACGGGTCTGTCGGTGGGCCAGTTGCTCAGCAACACCCTGACCACCAGCCTGACGTCCACGTCCAGCGAGAGCGACACGGGCCAGGAGGCCGAGTTCTCGCTCTATGGTTGGTTACACACACAGACACACACGCACACATGCAGGCGCGCACACACACACACACACACACACAGATGCACAGACACCTGCAGGCGCACACACACAAACACAGACGCATGCACACGAACACAGGCGCTCAATGGTGTTTTTTGCCTCCAACGGCGCCTTTCAGGCAGTTAACCCTTAAACATAACCATTGCCGCGCTGCCTGGGAGGAAAAACACCAAAGACCCACGCAGGCGCACACACGCACACGCGCACACACACATACACACAGACACAGCCTGCATCAACTAACTATTTACTAACGTATTAATGCTGTAGTTTCTGTCGTCGGTATGCTTTGCTGCAGGTGAATATACGAGTTAAGGAGAGCTGGGTATCGCCAATGATTCTGATTCACAGAGTCCCCATTTGATTACATTTTTGATTTGATATCTATCAGGTTAGATACATTTCAGTTACAATACCAGTTTAGTTTGGATATAAAAGATATTCTCAGGACTTGTGCTGTAAATTGTACAAGCAAGAAGCAACCCTCAGATAGATATAGATAGATAGCTATATCTCCACACACACACACGTGTTACATTTCTACTGTTTATAAACGAAAGTCCTCTTCAGTTTCCGCGGGTCCTTATGCTCTTCCTCCTCCGATGGGAAAACACGACCGAGTTGCATTGTGGGACACGGGGGTAAAATGTAGTCTACATCGTATGTACATTCAAAACTAGCTGTGCATTGTGAGTATTTTATAGTGGACTATATAGCGAATGAAATTAACCGCTGAGAATTCGAACACCGCTACAAAACGGTGAACACACTATACAGGGAACTATTTCTGACACAGCGAATGTTTTTACAATAATCTTTTGATCTTTGATAATCTTGCAGACTTCCTGGACAGCTGTCGTGCCAACACGCTATTGGCCGAGCTGGAAGACGAGGAGGACCTCCCGGAGCCGGACGACGACGACGATGAGAACGAAGACGACAATCAGGAGGACCAGGAGTACGAGGAGGTCCTGGTAATAAACCTTTCTCTTTTGTGTGTGTGTGTGTGTGTGTGTGTGTGTCAGGGCCACGCAGGATCTGTGGACGCAACATTTACAGCAGAAAGTTAAAATAATAATTAAAAATTAAACAAGCTAATAAATCGCTAATTTCCACAAATTTTTATTCTGCAGTACCGCTGAAAACAATTAGAAAAAATCCACAGATTCTGTTTATCCTGTCATCACACACACACACACACGCAGACACACACACACACACGCACGCAGACACGCACGCAGACACGCACGCAGACACGCACGCAGACACACACACACACACACACGCAGACACACACACAGACATATATACACACACACACATGCACGCACATACATACGCAGACACGCACGCACACACACAGAAACACAGACACACACACACACATATACACACACACACACACACAGACATGCGCACACATACACACACACACAGACACACACACACATATACACATACACACACACACGCAGAC
>NC_050190.1:9270356-9272856 GCF_008315115.2 Sander lucioperca | reverse complement strand
GCACAGTAGCACACACACATGCAGAAGATTACAAATAAAAATATTACGGTGCAAATCCTCCATCATAATAACAATGCTCCAAGGTCCAAACGCGCCTGGCTTTTAAAGGGAATGGGAGATGATCTCTGATTGGTTGATTGCATGTTACGCCCAAAACACACCTCTGATTAATGAAGACACTAAGTACAACCCTTTAGAACCATGCACCCGGCACACGGACACTTTTTTCTGCTGTCAAACTAGCAAAAGTGGATTTGGACACGCCCTAAACACACCTGCACCAGGCGCTTCACACTGTGCGCTGAGATCGTTAAAGTAGGGCCCTAGTTGTATTACTGAACCTGTCAAAGACACAAAATGACTCAAAAACTCAAAATTGCATCAGATTTATTTTTTGAGTTTCTGAAAAAAACTCAACCTCTGATCTTTTTGCTTCCTCTCCCTCCTCCAGGATTTATGTGAACACAGTCTCAGTATATCGGGGGGTCGTTCTGGCGGCCAGAGCCCGAGCTCGCTCTCAGCCAATCAGAGCAGTGAGATCCTGTGCGTGGCGCGGGAGATGGCGCAGGCGAAGGCGGGCTGCAGCCAGAACGCCTGCGGGGTCGAGGACGTCCTGCAGCTGCTGCGCATCCTCTACATCATCGGAGGAGACGGAGCCTCCAACGCACGCACTCTGCAGGAGGGTAGGAACACACACACACACACACACACACGCACGCACGCACGCACGCACGCACGCAGAGAGACACACACTCATATACACGTATGTACAAACACACACAGAGAGACAGACACACACACACACGTATGTACACACACACACAAACACACACAGAGAGACAGACACACACACACACACACAGACAGACACACACACACACAGACAAACATGCACACATACACACACACACACACACAGAGACACGGTTTACTGCTCTATTTATATTTTGTAAGTCTTACATTTTCTTTTTTCTGCTTCCAAGATTGTTTGTGGCTCATTTTCTCATTAAAGTATGAATTTAAAGACGTTTCTTAAAGGGTAACTTGATTTTTTTCCCACATTTTTGTGTCTTAAGTGAACAACAATCTTGGTCTTGGGACCAAACAAAATGGTCCAGTGTTATGCGAGACAAAACAAGCTGCAATTTAACGTTAATGGGCAATTGCGCACCTTCTATTTCTGTTTTTGCCGCTGACAGGCTCAGATTGTTATTCTAAGTGTTTAACAAAAAAGCTCTATCTCTGTAGGGATCCTTTCCATAATGTTGTCAAAGAGTAAGATCCTAACTACATCACCAAACTACACCAGACTCCATGTAAATAATCAGGACTTTTATCATCGTAAAACACAATTCATTCAAAGTGGACAGAAACTAAATAAAACTATCAAAAGCCGTCTTGGTTCATCTTTCCACTGTTCCAACAATCACCACTCTGGTTTGGTTGAAATAAACCCTTAATTCACCCATTTACATGTGGAAATATGCTGGCTCTATACACGCTAAAAGTAGTGATTATTTACATGGAGTCTGGTGGAAATATGCTGGCTCTATACACACTAAAAGTCCTGATTATTTACATGGAGTCTGGTGGAAATATGCTGGCTCTATACACGCTAAAAGTCCTGATTATTTACATGGAGTCTGGTGGAAATATGCTGGCTCTATACACGCTAAAAGTCCTGATTATTTACATGGAGTCTGGTGGAAATATGCTGGCTCTATACACGCTAAAAGTCCTGATTATTTACATGGAGTCTGGTGGAAATATGCTGGCTCTATACACGCTAAAAGTCCTGATTATTTACATGGAGTCTGGTGGAAATATGCTGACTCT
Organism: Sander lucioperca; assembly: GCF_008315115.2. Classification (NCBI taxonomy): domain Eukaryota; kingdom Metazoa; phylum Chordata; class Actinopteri; order Perciformes; family Percidae; genus Sander; species Sander lucioperca. Next base: position 9,271,020 of record NC_050190.1, on the reverse strand, counting down.
ATACACGCTAAAAGTCCTGATTATTTACATGGAGTCTGGTGGAAATATGCTGGCTCCATACACGCTAAAAGTCCTTTTTCGGGGCTGTTTCATGTTAAACTAAAAGGATCTTACTCTTTAACTAAAAGGTCTATCTCTGTAGGGATCCATCCCATAATGTTGTCAGACACTTAGAATAATAATCTGATCTATACTTTCTGATGTCACTGTATATTTGTAATTTATAAGTTTGTTTTTGTGCAGATTTTGACGAGCTGCAGTTCAACGCGTCTCCAGAGGAGTTCACCAGTAAGAAGATCACAACAAAGATTCTGCAGCAGATCGAGGTCAGTTCAGAAAACACTTCCTGTCCAAAGAGAGCAGATTTTTAATCAGCAACTTGTTTCAGTTGTTCAGGATGTTGACCCTTACCGGCAATTTCCACTGGATGCGTAACGGCTGCGTAACATCTCCGGAACGTCTCCGGAGTCATTAGGTTTCCATTAAAGTCAGTGTGTGTATTTCCACTGACTGCAGAACGTCTGCGTCCCGACTCCGTCCCAGCTCCGGCGGTCCCAGTCCTCCGGAGCAGATACCAGAGCTTCTATTGTTGCCGGACGCCGGAGAGCTCCGCAGCAATTCAGCACACGGCAGATAGTGGGGACAGGAAGTCCAGCACAGAAAC
>NC_050190.1:9240356-9265356 GCF_008315115.2 Sander lucioperca | reverse complement strand
GTGTGTGCGCGCGCGTGTGGGTGTGTGTGTGCGCGCGTGTGTGGGTCTGTGTGGGTGTGTGTGTGGGTCTGTGTGTGTGTGTGTGGGGGTCTGTGTGTGTGTGTGTGTGTGTGTGTGTGATATTACCTGCCTGGCTTTGCACATTCACTCGTTGAATAAATAGGAGACGCCAAATACAATTTTGTAGCTTGATATTTTGAAGTGAAGCTTCATAATAAAAAAAGAAAGTCATGTGTTTATTACTCTGTTACGATTCTCTCCATCCCTCCATCTTACCTTTTTCTCTGCTAATGACTTTTCTTCGTGCAGGGCGAGTTTCCTGAAGGAAGTGAAGGATCTGTCGGTGAAGAGGAGGCAGATTCTGTCCAGTAAGAGTTTATCTGAAGATGAGAAGAACACCAGACTGCAGGACCTGATGCTGAGGAACCCGCTGGGCTCCGGACCGCCGCTCAGCATCGACGACCTCGGGTAAAACGCACTTTACAGCACCTTAAGCCTGGTTCACACGGGACGATTTTAAAATTGTCGGCCGATTTTCCAATCCTGAGAGACTCCACACACAGCGATTTAAAAAAATCACGGTCTAACAGTTTTGGTCGTACAGTGTGTGGTGCGCAGCACACGGCAAAATCAACATCACACACGAACCGATCTGACTCCCGAGCATTCCCAGGTCAGACGGGAAATCTCGCAAAATCCCTCGAGATCAAACGTGACTTCAGAGTAAACAATCATGGCGGACGAAGAGGATGCAGTGGCGATAGTTTGTAGTTTGTTTTTAACCGAAAAAAAAAAACGTTTTCACAGGTCGACGAGTTGGTCCTCCATCTCCGACGTCCACCGGACTTTCTGGTGCGCCGTGCCGCCGGCTGTTTTGATGTTGTTTCCCGGTGCTTTCCTCGCCGCCTTGTCACCTCTCTTTCTGATTGGCTACACGCCACAGTCCACAGGCTGCGTGCTCGTTTGTCCCCGGGGGACACCACACACCAGGAGGAATCGGGCCAAAACAATCCAACATGTTGGATATCCCCGATTTGAGATGGGAGCGGTCCCGACGTCCTTCCGAGCAGACGAGAGCAGTCTTAACACACCACACACGGCAGGAACATCTGATCAGATTATTTTACCATAATCAGAGCATCCTTAAGATTGTCAGAAGGGGGGAATCGGGGCTAAAATCGGCCTAATTATCCTGCCGTGTGAACCAGGGTTTACGGCGCCTTATATCACTTTACATCACTTTACATCAGGGGTCACCAACACGGTGCCCGAGGCCACCAGGTAGCCCCCAAGGACCACATGAGGAGCCCTCAGGCCTGTTCTAAAAATGAAAATTGAATATTGATATTATCCGTTTCCCACCTTGTTAAGTCATTGTTGATAATTATTGATAATGAGAAATCATTAACGTGATCAGTGTCTTCACATAGATGAGTATCATTAATAATCATATATAACTAAAGGCAAACTGAGCAAATTAGTTATTTCAGAAGAGTATTAAACTGGTAGCCCTTCGTCTGACTCAGTACCCATGAAGTAGCTCTCAGTTTCTAAAAGGTTGGTGACCCCTGCTTTACAGGGTTCAAAGTTAAGGTTTTTGTGACTAGGGGGCGCTATAGAGCCACCATACCACTCCCAAGCCTAAATGTGAACTCGGATCAAAGAATTTACTATTCTGCATATGGCTGTACAATTTTTAGAGTTTTGGTGCATCCTAAAGTCCTAAAAAACCTGTGGTGTGGACTTCAAGATGAGACCTATGTTTGGTAGATTAACTTTTCATTTTTTTCTGGATCATGGCGTGCGTTAGGGGGTGCTATGGAGCCCAAGCCCAATCAGAACAGAACTTTTCATTTTTTCAAACTTTCAATTTTCACCAGGTCTGACGTGTGCAAATGTTTTTGAGTTTTCGTGCATTCTAAACCCCGTCAAAAATGCCACGAAGGACTCGGAATATTAATAATAATCTGTACAGTGTGTGTGTGTGTGTGTGTGTGTGTGTGTGTGTAATGGGTTCCTCGCACTTTCAGTGCTAGACACCGTTCGTGCTAGGGCCCTAAAAAATGTCAAAACCTTCGGAAAACCTTGTCAAAAGAAGCACCAACTCATTTCCTGATTGGCCAACGGCACATTCAGATCAAATCATCGGGCCGTATCGTTAAACCCTCCTTAATGTCCCACACATCGGAGACTTTTGGTCTCCACGGTAACGTGAAGACAACCTCTGTCTACAGAGAGACGGACGGACAGACTCTTGTGTCCAGTTAGCTCAACGTCTGGTTTTGTTGTCTTCAGGTTGAACTTCCAGTTCTGTCCGTCCTCTAAGGTTCACGGTTTCTCCGCTGTGGACCTGAAACCAAACGGAGACGACGAGGTAAAAACACCCACAGACACCAGATGTTAGACCTCACAACATCTGGACACGGCTTATTAAACAGTCAAAGACACCACAAGGCTGGATATTCAGTTTCTCTCTATGTGGGTGTGTGTGTGTGTGTGTCTGTCTCTATGTATGTGTGTGTCTGTCTCTGTGTGTGTGTGTGTGTGTGTGTGTGTGTCTAGATGGTGACGATGGAGAATGCGGAGGAGTACGTCGAGCTGATGTTTGACTTCTGTATGCACACTGGCATCCAGAAACAGATGGAGGCCTTCAGAGGTACACACACACACACACACAGAGACACACACACACACACACAGAGACACACACACACACACACACACACACACAGACACACACAGACACACACACACACAGACACACACAGAGACACACACACACACACACCCACACACACACACACAGAGACACACACAGAGACACACACACACACACCCACACACACACACACACACACACAGAGACACACCCACACACACACACAGAGACACACACACACACACAGAGACACACATAGACACACACACACACACACATACAGAGACACACACACACTCACACACACACACACATACACACACACACACACACACACACACACACACACACACACACACACACACACAGAAAATGTTTTAACGACAAATTCAGCAATTTGATTTGACAGCAGAAATAAAACAACTTCAGTTTTAATTTACATGAACTGACAATTCTCCTCTTCTCCTCCCTCGTTTCCTCTCTTCTCCTCCCTCGTTTCCTCTCTCCTCCTCCCTCGTTTCCTCTCTTCTCCTCCTCAGAGGGTTTTAACCGAGTGTTTCCGATGGAGAAGTTGAGCTCTTTCAGCCATAAGGAGGTTCAGATGATCCTCTGCGGCAACCAATCACCGTCCTGGACTGCTGATGACATCATCAACTACACAGAACCAAAGCTGGGTTACACCAGAGACAGGTGCGTAGACAGACAGACAGACAGACAGACAGACAGACAGACAGACATGTCACAGCGTGTGTGTGTGATGTCATGTGTCTCTCCTCTTCAGTCCCGGCTTCATGCGTTTCGTGAGGGTGTTGTGCGGGATGTCGTCTGACGAGAGGAAGGCGTTCCTTCAGTTCACCACCGGCTGCTCCACGCTGCCGCCCGGAGGCCTCGCCAACCTGCACCCCCGCCTCACCATCGTCAGGAAGGTAAACTCGCTCTCTGATTGGCTCTCAACCAAACTATTCATCCAGAAAATAATCCACACATTAATCCACAATGAAAATATTCGGTAGCTGCAGACCTGTTAATTATTGATTTCAAAGGGTTAACCTGTGTGTGTGTGTGTGTGTCTCTCTCTCTGTGTGTGTGTGTGTGTGTGTGTGTGTGTGTGTGTGCGTGCGTGTGTGTAGGTGGACGCCACAGACTCCAGCTACCCGTCTGTCAACACGTGCGTTCACTACCTGAAGCTTCCCGAGTACTCCTCGGAGGACATCATGCGAGAGCGTCTGCTCGCCGCCACCATGGAGAAAGGCTTCCACCTCAACTGACGCCCACCCTCCACCACACTGAGCATGCTCCTCAAGTCCGTCTCGCCGCTGCCCCGCCCGCCCGCCGCGTGACTGACCGATCAGACGGCCAATTGGAGCCAGCCGACTGACTGCTGGAGGGCGAGGAGGAATTATGTTGCAGAATTAAACGAAAGAAAAGCTCACATCCTTAACCCCTCGCCTCCTTCCCTTGGCTCCTTTGTCTTCATCCTTTTCCTCACCTATAGTGGGGTGTGTGTGTGTGTGTGCGTAGTGTGTGTGTGTGTGTGTGTGTGTGTGTGTGTGTGTGCGCATAGTGTGTGTGTGTGTGTGTGTGTGTGCGTGCAGACCTTCCTCCTCCCGTCTGTCCTCAGTTTAGTGCCTGGTTTGACTCGTAGCTTCTGTTTTCAGTTCCTCCTCCTTCCAACAATCATGCTTCTTTCCCCCTCTTTTGTTTTTATTTTTATTTTTCGCTTTCTGTTTCCGTGTGTGTGCGACAGTTTTTGGGTTGTTTCTGACCGGCTGTAGAGGTTTAAAGGTCAGCGTGCATTTGGTGTTCTTTTACTTTAACGATGAAGCTATAGAGACAAAAAAATTAAAAAAAAGAAGAAACACTGGTTGTGTGCGAGGCACATCTGAAGAGAAAAAGCTCTGCTCTCCCTCTTGTATTTTCTTTGTATATTATTATAAACATTTATTTAACTCAAGTTGCAGTTTGAGGTAAACAGATATTTTCAAATGTGTATGCTCCAAAAAAATAATCATTAAAATGTTTGCAAAGTATGAAGTAAAGCCCGAGTCCTGTGGTCTTTGTTTTGGTATTTTGGAGCCTTTTTATTATCTGCTCTAGGTTTTTCAAATGTTTTAGACACAGAAATATCAGTGTTTCCTCCATGTTGATTTTGTAGTGGCGGCCCACCATGGCAAAAATTCTGCCACCACGGTATCAGAAATAGGGCCGTACAAAAAATGTAGTCGCAGTTGCCTTTTAAATTATCCTGCCGACATAATGCTGGCTGCAATAATGCTCACATTGCAATTTAACAAGTAGAACTATTCAGAGGTTACTGGGCCCGTCCAGTTTAATTCCACATACTCTCATGTTGATGGAGTTTGTTGTCAAAACGTTTGCTTTCTCCCGAGTCAACTATTAAACAGCTCCACCGAAAGCGTCACCACGGTGGGTCCGTTCTAAGTGTAGACCTGTTGTAGATGTTAAGTGCCCATATTATGAAAAAATCACTTTTTCTGGGATTTGGGGTGTTATGTTGTGTCTCTGGTGCTTCCACACACATACAAACTTTAAAAAAAAATCCATCCATGCTGTGAGATACGGTTTCTGAATGTGTCCTGCCTTCAGTCTCTGGGTGAGCTGGTCAAAATCTGCACGGCTTGTGACGTCACAAGCCGAAACGAGCAGGCTAACCGCAACCATTAGCTCGTAGCATCTGAGCTACTGCACATGTGCGAGTGCAATCAAAGATGGTACAGAAGAAGAAGAAAAGAGGTCTCACTCTGTAGCTAAAACAGAGACCAGCTGAAAAGAGGATCTGCAGCAGTGAGAGAGAGCGGTGCAGTACAACAACAATATGGTGTTTTTTGAAAATTAAACCATGTAAACCTATTCTGGTACAACCTTAAAATACAATTATGAACCTGAAAATGAGCAGAATATGGCTGCTTTAAATTATAGTTCCTTATAAAATACACTTCAATTTGAAAATATGCCTCATCGTGTGTGAATAGAGGTGAATAAATATTAGTTTGTGTTGCAGCGAAGTGTCAGGTCCGTTTCATACGTAAAACATTTGGCGGTGGGGGGGGGGGTGGTTCAGACAGACCTGCCCCCACTGCTAAAAAAAAATCCTAAAAAAAAACACTGAATATAATATGCTCCAAAATGATGTGAAATTGCAAGTTTTTTTTATTGAAAAACATCACATTTTCTTGCAGGAGCCTTAAATCCCCCGCCAAATACATGCAACTTAAGGCCCTGACCCACCAACCAGACGGCCGACCGTCGGCAGTAAAGTCAGTCGGACTGATCAGTCGGGTCCCCGAGGTCCAAAAAGTTCCTCAGAACACACTGAGGAGACGCTGACTTGAGCGTACGCTCTGTGCGTGCACGAAATGTAATACGTCTCCATACCAGCAGGCGGCGCTGCTCTGTATTGTTTCCATTAACAGTCTGATTATTTACCAGAAAATGAAAACCGGCAGCTGATTGGACGAACGCGTCACGTGGGTCTGGTTTCTCCAGAAATTCACAGCCAGACTGTCATGGCGTCTCGTTCAGAATACGATCTCATATTGGACTAAAATAGTTCACCGAAACGTGTTTCTGAAAACATCTGAAGAGAGAAATAGGCCGTGCAGCTGCTGAATCTGTCTTCATTTCAGATCAACAAAGGTCAGTTTAAAAGATTTTCCTCAGATTTTGAGAGGCTCATCCGCTCCCCATTTCCGGGTGAGTCCCGACTGTCCTGTCTCTGACTGTCCTGTCTCTGACTGTCCTGTCTCCGACTGCCCTGTCCCCGACTGTCCTGTCTCCGACTGCCCTGTCCCCGACTGCCCTGTCCCCGACTGTCCTGTCTCCGACTGTCCTGTCCCCGACTGTCCTGTTTCTGACTGTCCTGTCTCCGACTGCCCTGTCCCCGACTGCCCTGTCCCCGACTGCCCTGTCCCCGACTGTCCTGTCCCCGACTGTCCTGTTTCTGACTGTCCTGTCCCCGACTGTCCTGTCTCCGACTGCCCTGTCCCCGACTGTCCTGTCTCCGACTGCCCTGTCCCCGACTGCCCTGTCCCCGACTGTCCTGTCTCTGACTGTCCTGTCTCTGACTGTCCTGTCCCCGACTGTCCTGTCCCCGACTGTCCTGTCTCTGACTGTCCTGTCTCTGACTGTCCTGTCCCCGACTGTCCTGTCTCTGACTGCCCTGTCTCCGACTGTCCTGTCCCCGACTGTCCTGTCTCTGACTGAACATGTCAGGTCGGCCCAAATGAAGGCCGACGGCTCCTCTGACGGCCGACAGCACGAACACACCGGACAGACTCGAGTCACCGACCTCGCCAGATGGCCCGACGGCCGATTATCGGCTCGGTGCGTCAGCTCTCTTAAATCTTTATTTAGACCAAGGGTGTCAAACTCAATTTCCCAGAGGGCCACACCAAGGACCAGACAGGTTTAGTTTATTGACATGCTTTTATTTCATCGAAAAAGTCAAATATCTTTGACTCAATGACTGCACGTCCCATAGAGTCTCTCACTGACAGTCTGGTCCACATAAAGTCCTGAAAAAGTCAGCAACAAAGTTCCAAAACCATCCTAGAATTTAGCAAATCCAGCAAAACAATGATTATATTTTCTAAGTATGCTAGCACACATCTGACGCTCAACAAGCTCTTTCACAGCCGGAATATGTAAACTCTCTGGTTCTGGTTCTGGCTCTGGCTCTGGCTCTGGTTCTGGTTCTGGCTCTGGCTCTGGTTCTGGTTCTGGTTCTGGCTCTGGCTCTGGTTCTGGTTCTGGGGGGATTTCTGAGTCTCAAAGTCGGCAAATTTGCCAAATTCTGCTTTGAGTGTCTCGTAATCTCAAGTTGAAAACCAGTTCCCCATGTTCTTGGTTTGGCGCACAACTAGACGGGCCAAAATGTATTGTTAACCTAAATCGATATGCGGGCCGGATTTGGCCCACGGGCCTCGAGTTTGACACGTGATTTAGACGAATAAAAAGTGGAATATTACAACAACAAGAAGTTGGAATATTTTGGTCGTTTATTTATTGTTTTAAAGTTGGAATATTTTAAGGAAAAGGGTCGGGATATTACAAGAGAAAAAAGTCAGTTTTTCCAACGTTTTAGACACAAATATGGAAATAATTCTCCCAAATTATGTGACATTTCAAATTTCTTTTAATGAAAAACGTCACATATTCTCACGGGAAAATACATGCAACTAAAGGCCGTGACGCACCAAGGCGACGGCCACGAAGGCCGGCTGTGGCGTCGCCTTTGTCTCGGATAATAGCCGCGTCCCTTCCAGCGTGAAGCGACTCAGCCGTCGGCCATCTTGTCGAGGACTCAGCCGTCGGCCATCTTGTCGAGGGCGGCGAGCGGCGCCAGGACGCGACTCCGGTTGGTCTCGACCACACGTCCGTTCTGGATCATCTCATCCAGGATGATGTGGACCCGGTCCAAGTTAAACATGATCTGAAGACGCCGAGTCAGAGAAACAACATAGACAGGAAGTGGGGCTCACAGACAGGAAGGAGGGGCTAACGGACAGGAAGGAGGGGCTAACAGACAGGAAGGAGGAGCTAACGGACAGGAAGGAGGGGCTAACTGACAGGAGGGAGGGGCTAATTGACAGGAAGGAGGGGCTAACGGACAGGAAGGAGGGGCTCACGGACAGGAAGGAGGGAGGGGCTAATTGACAGGAAGGAGGGGCTCACGGACAGGAAGGAGGGGCTCACGGACAGGAAGGAGGGGCTAATGGACAGGAAGGAGGGGCTCACGGACAGGAAGGAGGGGCTAATGGACAGGAAGGAGGGGCTAACGGACAGGAAGGAGGGGCTAACGGACAGGAAGGAGGGGCTCACAGACAGAGCAGCTGTGATTGGTCGGTTAAAGGATACGTCCAGTTCACTCTGTCAGGAGACAAACACAAAGTTATTTAACCCCATACTCTTCACTATTAAAGTATGACTTTTATATTCAAATTGTAGAAAAATGACTTTAAAGTCTGAACTCACCACGCGGCTGAAATATTTATCCAAAACCTCCACAAAGTTATGAACCAGCTCGTAGACGGACAGCTCGTTCTGCAGAATACACACACACACACACACACACACACACACACACACACACACACACACACACACACACACACACAGAGACACAGATTTTCACGATTTATTAAAAAGATGAATAGAACATATTTCCTGGAATGACGATAGAGTATAAATGAATTCAATGAGTGCAGATGTTTGTCACCTCGCTGTCGGAGACTCCGACCACAATGTAGAGCGCGGCGTACTGCCGGTACACCAGCTTGAAGTCTTTATACTCCACGAAGGAACACTGGCAACAGCAGAGGAGAGGAACACGTTACTATTACTCACGGTACTGTAGCTGGTACCGCAACTGGTACTGTAGCTGGTACTGTAACTGGTACTGCAACTGGTACTGCAACTGGTACTGTAACTGGTACTGTAACTGGTACTGTAGCTGGTACTGCAACTGGTACTGTAGCTGGTACTGTAACTGGTACTGTAGCTGGTACTGTAGCTGGTACTGCAGCTGGTACTGTAGCTGGTACTGTAGCTGGTACTGCAGCTGGTACTGCAGCTGGTACTGTAACTGGTACTGTAGCTGGTACTGCAACTGGTACTGCAACTGGTACTGTAACTGGTACTGTAGCTGGTACTGCAACTGGTACTGTAGCTGGTACTGTAGCTGGTACTGCAAGTGGTACTATAGCTGGTACTGTAACTGGTACTGTAGCTGGTACTGCAGCTGGTACTATAGCTGGTACTGTAACTGGTACTGTAGCTGGTACTGCAACTGGTACTGCAACTGGTACTGTAGCTGGTACTGTAGCTGGTACTGCAAGTGGTACTGCAACTGGTACTGTAGCTGGTACTGTAGCTGTTACTGCAAGTGGTACTGTAGCTGGTACTGTAGCTGGTACTGTAGCTGGTACTGTAGCTGGTACTGCAGCTGGTACTGTAACTGGTACTGCAACTGGTACTGTAACTGGTACTGTAGCTGGTACTGTAGCTGGTACTGCAACTGGTACTGTAGCTGGTACTGCAACTGGTACTGCAACTGGTAATGTAACTGGTACTGTAGCTGTACTGTAGTTGGTACTGTAACTGGTACTGTAGCTGGTACTGCAACTGGTACTGCAACTGGTAATGCAACTGGTACTGTAGTTGGTACTGTAGTTGGTACTGTAACTGGTAATGTAACTGGTACTGTAGCTGGTACTGCAACTGGTACTGCAACTGGTAATGTAACTGGTAATGTAACTGGTACTGTAGCTGGTACTGTAGCTGGTACTGTAGCTGGTACTGTAACTGGTACTGTAGCTGGTACTGCAAGTGGTACTGTAGCTGGTAATGTAACTGGTACTGTAGCTGGTACTGCAGCTGGTACTATAGCTGGTACTGCAACTGGTACTGTAGCTGGTACTGCAACTGGTACTGTAGCTGGTACTGCAACTGGTACTGCAACTGGTACTGTAGCTGTACTGTAGTTGGTACTGTAACTGGTACTGTAGCTGATACTGCAACTGGTACTGCAACTGGTACTGTAGTTGGTACTGTAGCTGGTACTGTAACTGGTACTGCAACTGGTAATGTAACTGGTAATGTAACTGGTACTGCAGCTGGTACTGCAGCTGGTACTGCAGCTGGTACTGTAACTGGTACTGCAACTGGTACTGCAGCTGGTACTGTAACTGGTACTGCAGCTGGTACTGCAGCTGGTACTGTAACTGGTACTGTAACTGGTACTGCAACTGAGTAGTTTTTTAAGATCTGTACTTTAACTGAAGGTATGGTTAGTTTGAAGTTTTGTCCTTTGCTACATTTTAAATCACGTTAAGTTACGGAGTAACAAAAAGTTAATAAAAAAGGTCTCTTAGGGTTGCTTTGGCAACGTATCTCACACACACACACACACACACACACACACACACACACACACACACAAAGTATCTGTCAACAAACTGAAATCAAAAGCGTGACATGGCTTTGTGTTTAAAATCAGAAATCAAGAGACTGATTATATTTTCTCTCCTGGTGTTCTCCGGTCTAATTTGACCCATTTTCAAAAAGTTTCTATATCAGAAATTTGGGTTTCTTTTAACAAATTGTCCAAAAAAATACTGTGGATGGTTCCGTACGACGCTCTTTAGTGTAAAATAAATCATTCAAGATCATTTCAATACTTTCAATTAATGTGGGTATTTTATTAGATTTTATAGCATTTGAAAAGAAACTGATTAAAAGGTTGAAAAACGTGAAAAAAACAAGAATAACGACGGGTCGAAGTACAAATATAAAAAAGTATTATAAATGAGCTACTTTTTCCTTGAGGAGATATTTATACCGGTAATTTAACTTTTCACTTTTTTCAAGCTTTTTTCTGACATTTTTTCAAATGCTATAAAATACAATAAAACTCCCCATTTAATGAAGAGTGTAATAACTTGTGACGAGCGTCATACGGAAACATCCACGTTATTTTTTTTTGACAATGTGGTTGAAAGAAACCCAAATTTCTGATATAGAAACTTTTTGAAGTCAAGTCATTTTATTTGTATAGAGCGAACTGACAAAAAGTTAATAAAGAGATTTTTTATAGGATCAAAATTGCACATTGCAAATTTGTGTAGCTAACTATTAAAACACCAACTTTGCCATATCTCAGCCAAAATAAATGCTATCAACGCCAAACTTTAGATTCTTGTTTGACATGACCCTCTGGAGGTGCCCCACGCGTTTTACGAAAATTGGTCACTAGGGGGCGCTACAAGTACAAAACGTTTATATCTCATGAACGGCTCATTCGATTTTTACAAAATTTGATGGGTACCATCTAGGGACACTCCTGAGGCCAGGTCTAGAGTGGGGTACTGAGGGGTCAAAGTGGGCGTGGCCAATGGGACCCAAGTCTAGATTCACCACTTACACTAATGTGAACAACTTTAAATTTACAGGGTAGATAGACAATGGGTCATGGACCACACCTACCAAAAATTACACATGTGGACCACTAGGTGGCGCTATAATGGGTTTTTTCCTTTAACTCCCACATTACACATTAGAAATCCTTACATCCCCGTGTTCCTTGAATCAAGCTGAATCACATGATATAGGCCACGCCCATTTTTGCTTAAAATCTTTTTTGCAATATCGCGCAATGCGCAAAACCAACTTTTTCGAACTCGTCCTAGGCCGTGCGACGGATCAGCTCGAAACCTGGTAGGGAGCATCTCCAGATGGACCTGACCAAAAGTTACTCAAGGAATTTTGCTACGTTAAAGTATGCCCATTTGACAACCAAACAAATTTTCATAGCTAGCTACCACACACGTATCTTATCATATCTCGGCCAAATTAAATGTTATCAGCAAGGAACTTGGGATCATTGTTCACCATGACACTATGATGCTCTGTACCAAATTTGGCGAAGATCGGCCTTTAGGGGGCGCTATAAGCAACGTTTATTTGTTTTGGCCAATAACTATGCATTTAAATGGGAAATTTGCATATGCAATATCTCTGCCACAGTAAAAGCAATCACCACGAAACTTGTGGTGCTCGTTTGGCATGCCGCTCTGAGGCTCTGTACCAAATTTAGCAAAGATCGGCCATTAGGGGGCGCTATAATCACGTAGACATGTTTTGGCACTTTAACTCAATCACTGTTAATGACATATTTACAATGGGATTGTACCACAGACCTTGCAGCTCACACATCTCAATATTTACTTATATTTACCTTCTACCGTTCCGTTTTGGTTTTTGCTTTCGCGTGCTCCCCTAGTTTTCTACAATAAACAAACTTTTTAAGCCACCTGACAAAGTTTCTACAACCTTTACAGTGGACAAATTAAACTCTTTTCTCTCACTTTTTCAATCAAAAATCAACACCATTCATAGGCACCGATACTGTGGGTGCTCCGGAGTTCGAGCACCCACGGAAAATACTGAGCACCCACGTGTGCCAGACTGCCAGTAGGCTACATTCATTTAAAATTAAACCTTGCAGTTGGTGCTAAGTGGAGCGTGTGTCATAGTGTGATTGGTTATGTCGGTGACATTGATTCTTAATTTCCCACGAAGCTGATCGCGGTTACGTGTCAGTTAAACTTTTCATCTCCAGTGCTATCTGTATCTGTGAGAAGTGGCGCTGTCATCTCTAGAGTGGGGTACTGAGGGGTCAAAGTGGGCGTGGCCTATGGGACCCAAGTCTAGATTCACCACTTACACTAATGTGAACAACTTTAAATTTACAGGGTAGATAGACAATGGGTCATGGACCACACCTACCAAACATTACACATGTGGACCACTAGGTGGCGCTATAATGGGTTTTTGCCTTTAACTCCCACATTACACATCGCACATTAGAAAACCATACATCCACGTGTTCCTTGAATCATGCTGAATCACATGATATAGGCCACGCCCATTTTTGATTACATTTTTTTTCCGCAATATCGCGGATCAATGTAGCGGAGTAACTAAAGTAACTAGTAACTAAAGCTGTAACAGATGAATGTAGTGGAGTAAAAAGTCCAATATTTCTCTCTGAAATGTAACGGAGTAGAAGTAGAAAGTGGCATGAAGAGAAATGTGTGCGTGTGTGTGTGTGTGTGTCAATGTGTGTGTGTGTGTGTGTGTCACTGTGTGTGTGTGTGTGTGTGTGTCAATATGTGTGTGTGTGTGTGTGTGTGTGTGTCAATATGTGTGTGTGTGTGTGTGTGTGTGTGTCAATATGTGTGTGTGTGTGTGTGTCAATATGTGTGTGTGTGTGTGTGTGTGTGTGTGTGTGTGTGTAGCGAAGTAGAAAGTGGCATGAAAAGAAAAGTGTGTGTGTGTGTGTGTCAATATGTGTGTGTGTGTGTGTGTGTCAATATGTGTGTGTGTGTGTGTGTGTGTGTGTGTGTGTGTGTGTGTGTCACTATGTGGGTGTGTGTGTCACTGTGTGTGTGTGTGTGTGTGTCAGAAAGTAAAGAAAAGACTCAAGTAAAGTACAAGTACCTCAACATTTGGACTGAAGTACAGTACTGGAGTAAATGTACTTAGTTACATTCCAGCGTGTATACTTCACAGAGAGTGGGACAGACGGGTACCTGGTCTTTCTTGCGGCTGAGGCAGCAGCGGACCACGTCGGCCTCCAGCGGCGCCCGGCGGCTCAGCTCCACCGGCTGGTAGTACCGGGACAGACGGGTCTGACCCTGTCGGTTCACCATCAGCACGAACTTTATCATCCTGGACCACACACACACACACACACACACACACACACACACACACACACACACACACACACACACACACACACACACACACACACACCTGGCACACCTGGCACACCTAGGATGGACAAAAGCACTGTCAGACTTATATTTAATAACCTATTTATCATGTCAGTTGACACACGTACAGAGACAAACACACACTCATGCACGCACACAGTGACACACACACAGACGCACACACACACACGTACGCACACACACACACACACACACACACACACATACACAGACGCACACACACACACACACACGTACGCGCACACACACACACACACACAACCAACCAGAGACACACACAGACACACACACACACTGTGTAAAGTAACTAAAGCTGTCAGATGAATGTAGCGGAGTAGAAGTAGAAAGTACCAGAACATTAAAGACTTTACTCAGTAAAGTACTAGCCTGGGTAAACCCTGATGAACTTCCGGTAAATTTGAGATTTGCTCTGCAAGTCAGTCCGACCAAGAGCCCATTCAAGCCCATTTCCAATGTTCCCAAAATCGAGGAACCAATCACAACCGTTGAGGCGAGCTTTACACCAATCACAACCGTTGAGGCGAGCTTTACACCAATCACAACCGTCGAGGAACCAATCACAACCGTTGAGGCGAGCTTTACACCAATCACAACCGCTGAGGCGGGCTTTACACCAATCACAACCGTTGAGGCGGGCTTTACACCAATCACAACCGCTGAGGCGAGCTTTACACCAATCACAACCGCTGAGGCGGGCTTTACACCAATCACAACCGTTGAGGCGGGCTTTACACCAATCACAACCGTTGAGGCGGGCTTTACACCAATCACAACCGTTGAGGCGGGCTCTACACCAATCACAACCGTTGAGGCGAGCTTTACACCAATCACAACCGCTGAGGCGGGCTTTACACCAATCACAACCGTCGAGGAACCAATCACAACCGTTGAGGCGAGCTTTACACCAATCACAACCGTTGAGGCGGGCTTTACACCAATCACAACCGTTGAGGCGGGCTCTACACCAATCACAACCGTTGAGGCGGGCTCTACACCAATCACAACCGCTGAGGCGGGCTTTACACCAATCACAACCGTTGAGGCGGGCTTTACACCAATCACAACCGTTGAGGCGAGCTTTACACCAATCACAACCGCTGAGGCGGGCTTTACACCAATCACAACCGTTGAGGCGGGCTCTACACCAATCACAACCGCTGAGGCGGGCTTTACACCAATCACAACCGTTGAGGTGGGCTTTACACCAATCACAACCGTCGAGGAACCAATCACAACCGTTGAGGCGAGCTTTACACCAATCACAACCGTTGAGGCGAGCTTTACACCAATCACAACCGCTGAGGCGGGCTTTACACCAATCACAACCGTTGAGGCGGGCTTTACACCAATCACAACCGCTGAGGCGGGCTTTACACCAATCACAACCGTTGAGGCGAGCTTTACACCAATCACAACCGTTGAGGCGGGCTTTACACCAATCACAACCGCTGAGGCGGGCTTTACACCAATCACAACCGCTGAGGCGGGCTTTACACCAATCACAACCGTCGAGGAACCAATCACAACCGCTGAGGCGGGCTTTACACCAATCACAACCGTTGAGGCGAGCTTTACACCAATCACAACCGTTGAGGCGGGCTTTACACCAATCACAACCGCTGAGGCGGGCTTTACACCAATCACAACCGCTGAGGCGAGCTTTACACCAATCACAACCGTTGAGGCGGGCTTTACACCAATCACAACCGCTGAGGCGGGCTTTACACCAATCACAACCGCTGAGGCGGGCTTTACACCAATCACAACCGCTGAGGCGGGCTTTACACCAATCACAACCGTCGAGGAACCAATCACAACCGCTGAGGCGGGCTTTACACCAATCACAACCGTTGAGGCGAGCTTTACACCAATCACAACCGTTGAGGCGAGCTTTACACCAATCACAACCGCTGAGGCGAGCTTTACACCAATCACAACCGTTGAGGCGGGCTTTACACCAATCACAACCGCTGAGGCGGGCTTTACACCAATCACAACCGCTGAGGCGGGCTTTACGCGCCGACGGTAGCGCAGTGGTGGCGAGCAGCTTTTTGTTTACATTCAACATGACGGCTACCGAAGCGCAGCGTCACCCGGATCGTTGGTCTGATTGGTTGAAGGACTATCCAATGGCGCCCAGAGGCATTTGAGCGGCGTCCGTTGGTGACGCCCCTTTGGAAATGGGCTGTGAATGAAGCTTCACCAGACCCACTTAGTTACAGCTGAGAAGGTCTGGGGTCAACCAGGCTAGTAAAGTACAGTAGAGTCGAGGAAATGTACTTAGTTACTTTCCACCACTGCTCTTCTGTCCTTTTCACTTCATTTCCTTTACTCCTCATTTTCTCAACTTGTATCACTCTTACTCTCCTTCCTTCCTCCTCTTCCTCTCCTTCCTTCTTCTTCCCTCTCCATCTCTTTCTCCACTCTCTCCCTTTTCTCTTCTCTCTCTCCCATAGCTCTCTCCCTCTTTCAATTCCACTCTTCATCCCTCTCTCCCCATCCTCTTCTTCCTTCCTCCCCTCTCCATCTCTCCTTCTCCTCTTACTGACTTTCCTTTCTTCTCTCTACATCCATCCCTTCCTCTCTCTTCCTTTCTCATCTCTCTCCCTCCCTCCTTCTCCATCCATCCCTCCTTCTCTCTTTCTCTCTCTCTCCATCCATCCCTCCTTCTATCTATCTCTCTCCCTCTCTCTTTCCCTCCCTCTCCCTCCATCCATCCCTCCTTCTATCTATCTCTCTCTCTCTGTCTGTCTGTTTCCCTCCCTCCTTATCCATCCATCCATCCCTCCTTCTTCCTCTCTCTATCTCTCTCTCCCTCCATCCCTTCTTCTCTCTTCCTCCCTCCCTCTCCATCCTCTCTCCCTCCCTCCGCACGGCTTCCGTTACCGGGACAACGGAATGTCCGAGGAGCACTTGAAGGCAGCAAACTGTCATCTGAATTCATAACCCGTTTATAACCGTTAACTAGTCAGTTTAAATACAGTTTGACTCCTCTAAACGGCCGTACACGGCGTCACGTAGGCTATCGGTTAATGTCATGAACGTTTCTTAAACTTACCGGTAGCTGCTAGCTTGTAGCTAAACTGCAGCTAAATGAGCCTCATCATCAACAACAACAACAACGAGCTAACGGCCGTTGGGCTAACAGTGTTAGCTTCTTTAAAATGTGTCCGTTAAATCATTGAGGCGTCGCAGCCGTTCCGACTCTCACAGTTACATTACATTAACGTGAAATCACTACGAAACAAACAAGAGACTTCAGTTACCAACGCCAGCTAGCTAGCTATATGTATGGAGCTAACCAGAGATGTTAGCATCTCTGACGCATGCTCAGTAGAGCCCTCATCTGGTGCGTTCACGAAACATATGGATAAACAAGAACGTTAAAACTAAAACTCATATTATTACTTGTATTATTGTTATTATTATGGATTTATTACAGTAAAAGGAAAACCAAAACATTCGATGTTATTACAGATTTTTAATTAAATAAAAAAAAATTCAAATATATATTTTTTTCATAAGGGACCGTTCGGTATTTATGGAATGGACCACCGGAGGAAAATAGGAGAGGGTCATGTCTTTTTATTTTTTGCCGAGGGGAGGGTCATCCAAAATTGTTTAGTCTGGGTGGGGGGGGGTCACCCAACGTTTTTATTCATGAAAAGAGCAAAATTTCAAAGTGGCTTGTTTGGTGCATATTTATCCATATAGCTCTCAGTCTCGGCCCCCTAGCAGATGGTCTGACCCCATACGCGGAGTTTGCTGGGGGGGGGCAGGAGGAGCACTGCCCCCCTGGTGGCTCAAACGGGTAATTGCATTGTTTAAAAAATGAGTGGAATAATTACATCTGGCATGACCAGATATTAAATAAATATCTTAAATAACACAAAACAACTAAATGGTGATAGGTAATACATCTGATTTCATATACTGCTTTAGTAAAAAAAATATTACCTGGCTGACGATGGGAGCAGCAGGACGCAAAAAACGAAAGTTACTGTTGCACTAGTCTGGACATGTTGCCGTGCTAACCTTGCAATAAAGGTTTCCTAAATGCCATGTATATACATGTGATGTCAGCTTACTAATTGATTGCGGGTTTTGTGTAGATTTGGACTTTTATAGTTTTATTCCACTTTGTTTAAACGGTGAAGTGGAGAGGCCTCGTTCACCTGTCTGGAGCTGGCTGGTGAATGTGACGCTCGTATTGGCCTTGCTGGATACACCGTGACTCTGTTTGTGGATCTCCTGATCGCTGTGGATTACTTTTTTTCATGTCATTGGATTACGGCAAAATACGGATCTTTTTTCTCAACGTGTCTTAACGTTTTATGGTGTGACTGTGCTTGGTTTCTGCGTTTGGAGATCATCTCAACAGACTGGAGGTCCAACACTGATTGGTCACCGTTACATTTTAGTTGAATTTAAGCGTCTGTCTATTGCGTTCCAAAACAGCCGTGCCGCGATTGGATTTCATAAGGGCGAATTGTTAAATTGTTACAATGTAACTTAAAATCTGCTTTAAAAATAAACATATGTGTTTTGGAATATAATGTTCAGCTTCGGCAGCTTTACCTATGTTCTAAAATATACAATGACGATAGTGACAAGTCCATAGCAACCAGTGTTGAATTGGTTATATCCCAGCGTCCTTTGCTGAATGATCTCAATGTTTTATTGTTTTATTTCATGTGAATACTAGTTTACTAGAGGAGTAACTTAGTATCTGAAGTAATGCAGTAATGAATGAAGTGTGCATTTAGTTTCCATTCTTATTGTGTTTCCACAACAATGTTAGTGAGTAAATCTACTGAAATGGCCCCCACACCATAACAGAGGAGTGGGATGTATAAAGGGGCTTGCACACTGCTCCAACAAATACCAACAAACTCCAACATTGTAAAGTTGGCAGCTGTTGTTGTCAGTTGGTCTTTATAATGTTCATTAAACCAACTGCCAGTCCACACTGCCCAGACAGTAACAGACAGGACTGACTTTGGTCACCTAGTCCTACCTTTTCTTATTTGAGTTTTAGTGTAATATAACATGGATGAAATGGAGATCTTGTTGAATGTAGCCAAAGTAGTTCTGGTCTACCTGGCCTGTAAAGCTGCTAGCCGTGTACAGGAGAGACGGCAATGAAGACGAGCCAGCAGGAGACTGTGGTGTAAGCCTTGGATACTGCGACATGCTAAACAGGGTGTCTATCCTAACTTGTGTCAAGAACTTCGCTCAGAAGATACTCCAGCTTTTGCGAATTTTGCCCGTTTTGCTCCTCAAGCTTTTGAAGAATTACTCACTATGGTTACTCCACTAATTGCCAGAAAAAAATACCCATTTAGAGACAGCATTTCAAGCTGTTAGAATGTTGTCAGTTGTTGGAAAATGGGCGACATTGGTCCGACTTTCTCCAACTCCACCAGACCAGACTGGACATGTCAAACTACCAACTCCATCCAACAAACGCCAACAAACACAGACGGCCGGCCCACACTGACCCAACTGTTGGAGTTTGTTGGTGTTTGTTGGCATTTGTTGGAGCAGTGTGCAAACTCCTTTAGATGAGAATGCAGAGGTTAACTCCTGTACGTCATGGCTGTAAAAAAATCAAATGGCATTTGTACATCTTTGCTAAGCGCAAACTAGCACATAAGGGGAGGGTCATACCTCTTTTTCAAATCATTTTGGAGGGTCATAGAAAAATTATTACTGGTGAGGGGAGGGTCAAGTCTTTTTAGCCTAAAGGTCCCAAAACTCCTCCGGTGGCCCCTTAAATAAATAACGAACAGTCCCTAACAGGGTCACACATTCAATAGCATTGACAATTTTCCATTTAAATATATTTATGTGACAGGGTTTCCATGAAATTGTCCTGGGAAATTATACATTGATTCAAAATTGAATTAATTTTATGGATTTCTTAAAAAAAACAAAAAGAATAAATCCAATAAAATATAAGCGTATTACTATGTAATAATAACATTATTTGTGTATACTAAGTATTCAATTTGTCTTTAAGGTAAACAATAAAATGTGTTTTTTTTATAGGAAAACTGTATTCAAACAGCCCCAAAATCACCATCACCAAACCCACCAGACTCCATGTAAATAAACATTAATTTTATCATTGTAAAACACACTTCATTCAAAGTGGACAGAAACTAAATAAAACTACCAAAAGCCGTCTTGGTTCATCTTTCCACTGTTCCAACAATCACCACTCTGGTTTGGTTGAAATAAACCCTTAATTCACCCATTTACATGTGGAAATATGCTGGCTCTATACACGCTAAAAGTACTGATTATTTACACGGAGTCTGGTGGAGATATGCTGGCTCTATACACGCTAAAACTACTGATTATTTACATGGAGTCTGGTGGAAATATGCTGGCTCTATACACGCTAAAAGTACTGATTATTTGCATGGAGTCTGGTGGAGATATGCTGGCTCTATACATGCTAAAAGTAGTGATTATTTACATGGAGTCTGGTGGACGGAAATTGAAGGTGTGCATTTGCTCATTAACGTTACATTGCAGCTTGTTTTGGACATGGGGATATAGATTTCGGGTTGGAAAAAATACCTTTTTTAAAGTTACCCTTTAGTTGTCCTTTCTACTCATTCTATTTCTTTGTTTCCTACTTTCTCCCTTTGCATTGAACGTTACAAAGGTGGATGACAGGGGGAAAAAAAAGCAGGATGGATCTTTCCCGTCATGCAGCGCGACTGGGTTCTCCCTCCGTAATCATCGGATCCAGGGAGAGAGAGAGAGAGAGCGAGAGAGAGCAGTAATGGCGGCCGGTTAGAGCCACACACAAACACCGCGTCCGCAATCAGCCGCACTCACCGCAGCCCTCCGGGGGCAGCCAGCCTCGCACACCGCGGTGGAGCCAGCGTGACAGACACGGAGAGGAGACACGGGCTTTAGGAGGGGACGGGGAATCATTCAGCGGAGCGTGGCTGCTTCTTGTTTCCTTCTACTTTTCTAAAAAAAAAAAAAACATGGATGAGCAGCCCGGAGGAGGAGGGGTCGGAGCCCCGAGACAGCCTCCACCGCAGCAGCAGCAAGGGAGCAACAGCAGCGGCGCTAATCCGTCGATCGGAGGTGGAGGAATCATGGTGCCACACCAACAAGACGAGCTGCCCCGGCCGCAGCAGCAGTACACCATCCCCGGCATCCTGCACTACATCCAGCATGAGTGGGCCCGTTTCGAGATGGAGAGAGCGCACTGGGAAGTGGAGAGGGCCGAGCTCCAGGTTAGCACAATTAGCTTAGCAGTGATTTAGGCTAACCCCAAGCTAAGAACAGCTAACGTTACGTTACCGTGACGACAGTTAAGTTTAACGCAAGGCACCAAAATGACTAGTTAAGTTTAGGAAAAATATCGTGTTTTGGATTAAAACACGCCCGATGAACGAACAATTGTTTCCTGGGTGAGAGTACTAAAATTATATTATTTTGTTAGCATAGATTTAGCGTAATTTTGCGTAAGTTCCGGCCGTAGATGTATCCCTTTCTAGCCACAACCGGCCGTAGATGTATCCCTTCTAGCCACAACCGTTACCGTAACCGTGTAATTAAAGCTGTTATAAAGCCCACGTTATCTTTTCATCTTCACATTGTAGTTTCTAATTACCGCCCGTAAAATTGTCGTTAACGGTCACAGCTAACGAAATGTTTTGTAACCTAACGTTAGCTGGCTAAGTGGCTAAGCTAACAGGTCAGAGCAGCTTCCGTTACCGTTAGCTCAATTGGAGCTAGTTAGCTGTTAGCTTCACAGGGCTGTCACAACTGTAAACTTTTATTTTCTTTCTTTTCATCTTTATTGTAAGTTATATGGAGGCCTATTTTCTCCAGTGTGATGTGAAAAAAAGATCCTAAAAGTCATTTTTAATGACCTAGTATCTTAAAAACAACGAGAAACTTTCTCAAAATAACGAAATGTCAATATTTTGAGGAAACTAGCTAGCTAGCGTAGTCATTTTTAGTAACTAAGTCATTATTTTAAGAGCTGCTTGACAATGATGAAGAAAAAAATCAATCAATTATTTAGGTCAATATTGAAACCATGATTTTACTACCCAGTGAGTTTATATAAAGCCATCATGCTTTTTATTAGACAGTTCCGTGTGTGTGTATGTGTGTGTGTGTCTCTCCATGTGTGTGTCTCTGTGTGTGTGTGTGTGTGTGTGTGTGTGTTTCTCTGTGTGTGCGTGTGTTTCTCTGTATGTGCGTGTGTTTCTCTGTGTGCGTGTGTGTTTCTCTGTGTGTGTGTGTGTGTTTCTCTGTGTGTGTGTGTGTTTCTCTGTTTCTCTGTGTGTGCGTGTGTGTCTCTGTGTGCGTGTGTGTCTCTGTGTGTGTGTTGGAAGGAGTTCATATCTTTGTCATAACACACCCTGCAGCAGGCAGACTGAAGTGGAGGCTTGTGTGTGTGTGTGTGAGAGATGACAGGGTCTCAGTACACATTGTTTGCTCTGCTCTGACTTGTTGCGTTGGGGCTCTGGATGCCTTCAGCATGACTCCGCCAGAGCTCCTGATAAGCGGCGAACAAGCAGACGAAGGTGTTGACATTCCTGCCTGTTAACAATGACTGACTGTAGGAGGAGAGCCAACAAACTGTAAACACAATAAAAGGTCTTAACGGTCGTATATTTGTATAAGTTGGGTGGAAGGCCTTTATTCGATAGGACAGCTTAGACATGAAAGCGGAGAGAGAGAGAGAGAGAGGGGGGGGGGGAATGACATCCGGCAAAGGGCCGCAGGTCGGAACCGAACCCGTGGCAGCTGCTGCGGGCGAGGATTGAGCCTCTGTATATGGGCGCACGCTCTACCAGGTGAGCTAACCAGGCGCCCATTTATGCACCAGTACACAGCAGTCACACAGCTGATTATCCAGCTAAAAGTCACAATTAGTTTTTGAATTGTTTCTCCTCTAAAGTAGACAAACAGCCAGGGAAATACAGCAAATCGGACTCGAGCCCGCGCCGCTGCAAAGGACTCAGCCTACATGGGGCGCACGCTCTTACTGGGTGAGCAAGAGGTCGCCCCTAATTTGTCTAATCTTAGACTTCTCTTTATTGATCCTTTTGGGATGACTCCCGCAAGGAAATTAGATTTCCAGCAGCAGATTTTAGCAGCTTACAAAACACTCTTTAAATAAAGAGGTATAAAAAGATACAGTATAGAAAAAATACAGTATAAGAATAACAAACGTTTAGCTTAATACTTTTTACAGAAAGTAAACAACAAACTACAGATAAATAAAGATAAATATATAGATATATAGGACTGTGTATGGTTTTCTTAACACTTCTTCAGATGCGATCTTGTGAAAGAGCTGAACGGAGAAACAAGTGATAGTTTGGACTGTCTTTCAACTAGCGAAGTGCCTTGTTTTTGACATGAAATATCAGAAAGGTTTTCGCTGACCAGAGGTTACATGTGTTATGTGTGATTTTTTTGCCAAATAGTTCATGTGACGTGTAACTGTGAATTATTATCCGTGTTCATTTATAGATGTGAAGGTCGGTGGTGTTTTTGTTGGTCTTTTCTCCAGCAAAGGAAATAATGTGATTGGAAACGGTTTGCTGTGTAAACTGGGCCGAGTCTCTTCAGACCGCTTTAACTGTAACTGTGATGATTTAACTGTAGAATCACAGATGTTTAAAGCTGCACAGGAAGCAACTTTTATGGCCCAGGCTCGTTAAAAGGACCTGAGATGTAAAATATTGATGCTCAGTCTCTATCTGTTGCCATCGGAGAGAGCTGGAGGACGTGAGGAGCCCAAACTTCCTGCTTCAGTCTCCTCTTAAAGGGACAGTTGAGATGTTTTGAAGTGTGCTACATGGTCAGTGTATTACCTCGATTCACGGGCGGGGGCAGCAGCTAAGCAGATTTTAGACACATCTAAAAACATCAATGTCAGTTTTAAATGTACACTATACACTCACCTAAAGGATTATTAGGAACACCATACTAATACCGTGTTTGACCCTATTCTATCAATATGGGCCAACATTTCTACATAATGCTTCCAGCACCTTGTTGAATCAATGACACAAAGAATGAAGGCAGTTCTGAAAGCGAAAGGGGTTCCCCACACCATTACACCACCACCACCACCACCAGCCTGCCCAGTGGTAACAAGGCATGACTGATCCATGTTCTCATTCTGTTTACGCCAAATTCTGACTCTACCATCTGAATGTCTCAACAGAAATTGAAACTCATCTGACCAGGCAACATTTTTCCAGTCCCCAACTGTCCAATTTTGGTGAGCTCGTGCAAACTGTAGCCTCATGTTCCTATTTTTAGTGGAGATGAGTGGTACCCGGTCGGGTCTTCTGCTGGTGTAGCCCATCCGCCTCAAGGTTGTTCGTGTTGTGGCTTCACAAATGCTTGGCTGCATACCTCAGTTGTAACGAGTGGTTATTTGAGTCAAAGTTGATCTTCTATCAGCTGGAATTAGTCGGCCCATTCTCCTCTGACCTCTAGCATCAACAAGACATTTTCACCCCCCAGGACTGCACCATTCTTTGTAAACCCTAGAAATGGTTGTGCGTGAGAATCCCAGTAACTGAGCAGATTGTGAAATAGTCAAACCAGCCCGTCTGGCACCAACAACCATGCCACGCTCAAAGTTGCTTAGATCACCTTTCTGTCCCATTCTGACATTCAGTTTGGAGTTCAGGAGATTCTCTAGACCTGGACCACACCCCCTAAATGCATTGAAGCAGCTGCCATGTGATTGGTTGATTAGATAATTGCATTAACGAGAAATTTAACAGGTGTTCCTAATAATCCTTTAGGTGAGTGTATTTACAATATTCTCAGAGCTTCACCGTGCTGTCAGTGAGCCCTTTACGGCGGGGAACTGAAGCCGTTATCTCTACTCTCTTCAACGCCACCAGACTCCATTGATAAAAACAGTAATTTTACCTCTCAGAACACGGGAGCTGCTGTTGTACCGCTGCCTCCATCGCTGAGGTCACGTGTC